>NW_013666114.1:482253-491538 GCF_000517525.1 Limulus polyphemus | reverse complement strand
AGAGTCGTCAACATTTTGAAGGCCATAGATAGGCCAAAATAAAATGTTTTTAATTGTGTACTAGTATAACGCTGAATATTATTTATGACTTTAACTTCATACACAAGTGCCAAAATACTATAATCCCGAGTACTTTTGCACGAAGTTAAACAACAACCACCGTGATTTTATATCGGCTGTGATAGTCACCCGAATTGTTGACTTTCATATTCAAAATCGTGTTAATATATCGCACTCATCCCAGTATTCGAATCTCTATGATATCTTTCTTTAAATAATTTCTGCTGTTTTCATTAGTATGCTTTCGATCAATAGAGCGTTTTGGTTGGTTACATTATACTTTTTCCGTACGCACTTCTGTATTGTATATATATTTATGATGCTTAAATGCTTTTTTCTAGATGCTCTTCTCAACAAATTTGTTAACAAGACCAATTTTTTTATAGAAATACAATCTAAAACATTCGAGTACTTACGTATACTTCTTCCCATTGGCTGACATATCTTACCAATCTCGATAACCGTAGCAACCTCAATAAACTAAGCATTTTGACCAAACGTAGAATTCGTAACGCACGGCCGGCATGCAGCAGCTGAAAATTGTCACTGTAGTCTGGGTTGAATATTAAAAAAATATAGTCCAGCGGTATGGAACTAATGAGGTCAAGAAAAAACCATGTCCTTACGTAATGTTTAGCTATTAAATTTGGGTCCAGTATCACTTGTTCAGAGCCATCTTGCTTCATTATACCTGAAAACAAAATTGAAAATGATCCTCTCTACAAGTATTCACAAATGTGTACTTTTCTGAATAATCAAATCTTCTTTTTATGAAGATATATATATCTTAAACCTAATCGTTTAATTTTGATTGTTTTCTTGTAACATTTATTAATAATTTTGTGAACCCGCCATGTAAATGACAAGAAAGAGTGAACTTTTTTATATGACAAACCACGGTTAATATTTGTATCTCCAATAAACTACAATAAATATAGTTTCTGAAATAAATGTTTAACTCTACTTACCCTTGTCGTCGAGTGCAACTTCTAACAGTAATCAATTCTTAAAGAGAAGACTTAGTTAGGCTTAAAAGTTTAGTTATTTTTATCTGTTAAAAACTTGTGTACACAAAATTGTCACTCAATACAAATGGTAAATAGATACATTGGAATCTAAATCTCAGTCTATCAAATTCTAATTCAACAAAACTCTTTCTTTACATAAAAAAAAAAATTGTACTATGTTGTACATACAATTGCACACTTAAATGTTTGTTCTAAAACAAATTCTAAACAAGAACATCTTTAATCAACATATACACTTATCATAGGACATTATTATTACACCTATATCATTTTTAAACACTGTATTCTTTATCTGTTCCCTAGGGGATATTCAAGAATTGGAAAAGTGTATAATAATAATAATAATATTCCAACCAAACTTTGTTGTTATATCCATTGTCGATGACGTGTTTCACTCAATCCAGAGCTCTCCAACCCGTCTGGGACACAACAAACGCAGCACTGGTCGGAACACTAGCCATCTGACACAACAACGGTTGTTATGATGTGTAAGTTCTTTACAAGATGCAGAAGAATGATTAAAATTATATTTGTCAGAAGACATTAGTATTTAGCCTATTACATTTTTAAACACATATTCTTTATCTAATTCCTTAGGGAATTTCAAGAATTAGAATATATTTAATAATAGGGACTAGATAAATAAACGTTGTGATTAATTAAAAATGTAATAGGCCTAATACGAATGTCTTATGACGAGTGTAATTGTAATCATTCTTCTCCAGCTTGTATAACACTATAACAATATTTAATTAATTACTTTTATGTCTTATGGGATGAGCAAATGTTTTGTAAAATAATTTCATAAAACCACTCAGTTAAACGAACCCGTTCTAAAGTTTACAACGATGTCTAGGAGGAAGATGGTATCGGAAAGACAGTTGAAGGCAATCCATCGCGCAGACAAGTCGTCATTGAAGAAAGAAATAGCAACAGGCAAAACAATAAGGTTTGCAACCAGGAATAGCAGCATACACAGGTCCCAGTAGAATCTAAAGGAGAAAAAGGAATACGGAGTATGCACTGTGTAAATATTAAAACAGTTCACATGCAGGTCCTGTTAGCACGTTATGAATCATCAAACATTAAGTTTTAGTATATTCTACCGGCAGAAGTAAAGGGAATTCCAACACATGTTGCACATTCAGTTAAGGTATTGTTACGTCTCTGATCGTTTGTTAATTTCCCGTATAATTTATTTCGGATGAAACTTTAGCTATATAAGTCCTTTCTTAAATAAAACTAGTTTATTCTTGCTCAATTCAACTTTGTAATACACTTAATTTCCACAGTCACTTTAAACACACGCTATAATTCACAATGAATCACGCACTTACTTACGGTCACTACCGCACTTGACTCAATTGTCCGTCTTTATCTCTGACTGTCTGCAATTCAATTCCGATTAATTTGTCTCACGTTATCCGGCGCACTTATATACAGGAATAGAGGGCGCCTAGCACATACTGTATTATTCGTGATGTTCCCTGATCCTTCTGGAATATCATGACGTGTTACCAGCGTCACGTGACTACCGCTATCGTAACAGTATCATGAGTGGTAACGTGTAAGGTCACAGTGTATTCTTTTGAGGGAAGCACAAGCACCAATACACGTCACATGCTCTGTTAAATGCTAGGGTAAGCAGCTATGGGGTCAAAATAATAATATCTTACAATTTTAGAAAACACTAGTTGCCAGTATACGGAAGCATAAAGCATATATTTATATGCGTGACTCTACACTGTATAATATATTCAAGGATATCCAGCAGTTCTTTTATTAAAGGCGATACCACTGACCATGTATTGCAGGGGCGGATCCAGAGTGGGGACGAAGGGGCTGCAACTACCAAACATAGACGTAATGAAAGTTTTTTTTTTTTTCAAAAGATTTCACGACCACACAGGTCTAAAACGAAATATCGTTTTACTTGCAATGTTTCGAGCGTATACCCCTCTTCAGGCTTAGCTACTAGAAATATGTTGTGGATTTTTGGGAGCTGAGTCTGACGAAGGCCATACGCCAGAAACGTAGCAAATAAAACATGTTTTCGTTATAGACGTGTGTTGTAACTTTTTCTAATATTCTTTCAGTACTTTTCACGTCTTGCCGTCTTTCTCTTTGCAGGATTTTTTTTTTTACATGTCATCCTTTTACATGCTTAAGGAACTAAGTTTTTCACAGTTATTGTACGATTAAAAACGTACCAGTATTATATCTTAAATATAATTAAACATTCAGTTGTGGATAAGATACATTTTTGAGGCTACAGTAGATTACTAGCCTCGTAATAAATTATTTCAAATAATGGTCGCCCTCTCAATACGCTTTTCACTAGAGAGTCTTTTATGTGTGTACAAATGTACATAAAAGTGCGTAGCATTAGTTATGTAGTCCAAGAGATGGAGAAAAGTGACATTAACGGGTAATACTTTATTCCTCTTGTGGTTCTGACACAACGACGGCCCATGTAGACGTAAGCAGTTTCTATGGTAATAAAATGGAGTCTAAACCAAAAACCTTTTGGTCATCGGCGGAGAAGCACTGACTGCCAGAGTTAAATGGGCTATAACTTAGCTGTAATGATGTCTGTAAAGAACCAGGTCCTGTGTAGTAGTTCTTTACGCATGTGAACAGTAGAACACTGTCGGAGTTATGATGTGAGCTTTTGGTTTGCTGTTATAATTCAGTAAAGTATATCTTTGCATTAAATATAACAAAATCATGGTGACTGGTATTAATTAAGCAGTACTTGTTATTTAGTTAAAACTCTTAAATGATAGTTAGTTACCAGTTGAAAAGGTTACGTAGTGTTACGTATCTGCTTGTTTGATAATTTCCGGTATAAATTATTTCCGAGGAACTTCAGTGATACAAGTACTTTCTTGGTTAAACCAGTTTATTCTTCCTCGATATAAACTTTTAGCACACAGTAATTGCACAATCGATACGTTTCTCGTCACTTTAAACCTAACTACTTTTATAATACACGCTAGAAATTATAGCTAGTTAGTAAACATCTTTACTGGTTTTAACTGTAAATTTTTATTGATGAGTTTATTAGATCTAGAGATGTTTTAAATGAAATCATTCTTTTGTACAAATTGTAATTTCTCGTTTAGTTAAAATCCCCGACTGATGTTTATTTACATTTACGTTGTTTATTAATTATAAACTAAATTATTTACATTGGTGTTTAGCCTAATTAAAAGTTGAATTGTAATTTAGACACAGATTTAGATTTTAGTTAGCTAAAGCTATTTTCTTAACTTATTTAGTTAACTTATAATTAGTTAGTTACTACTACGTTCAGATGTTTATCATTGAACATAATATAGGGAAAATATAGATTTTAAGGTATTCTTTATCTGAAAGTAGCTAAATTTGTATTAAAAGTTAGATTGTATTTTAGATTTAGTCGAGAGTGTCGATTTAATTACTGCTATATTGTTCCTGAAAATTATGTCGACATTATTGTAAAATTGAGTTTACCGTCTAGCTACTACTAGAATATTTAGTTTACATCGATAATAGTATGAATCTGGTTTTCATTAGATTATAGTTACTTTCTGATGTTAATAAATAGATACATGATTTAATAAAACCTAAACTGTCGAATGTTTATAACAATAAATGAGTTAGTTTGTCACATAAGTAACATTTATGTTATTAGTTAGACTCTACAAAATGTAGTAATATCGTTAAGTTAAAAGCTACTCTGTTAGTTATCACAACTAGATCCTTGAGAAGATAATTTGATCTTCAGTTAATTACAAGAGTTTCAGAGTGTTGCGATAAAATGTTTTATTAGTTGTTACAACTACATTCTTGAGAAGATAATTTGGTTTTTAATTAATAATACGATTATCAGTATGTTACAATTAGATCCTTGAGATTAGATCCTTTGTTGTTTAATTGATAACAATAACAAGATTGCTAGCATGTTAGAGCAAAATTCTTTATTAATTGTTACAACTAGATTATTTAGATGGTAATTTGGTCTTCAATTAATAACAAGAAGTTTACTTTACATTCTTTATTTCAGAATAATCTTGTATTTGTTGAATTATTAATCACTTCTGTGAAACTCTAGTAAAGAAGTAACTTTAATAAATAATTAAATTATTATATTACGAATAACATATTTTTCATGCTATAATCTTTATTGGATTAATAAACAAACAGGTGGTTAGAATCCCGAATAATAACAAGGAGGATCAAAGATTCAGTTAGCAAACGAGGGGAGCAAATAAATAGCCCCCCAGTGGCACAGCGGTATGTCCGCGGACTTACAACGCTAGAATCCGGGTTTCGATACCCGTGATGAGTAGCTTTGTGCTTAGTTACAAAACAAACAGCAAATAAATGACGCAAAATTGTAAAATAAATAGACAAAATTTATTAAACACCGAACAACTAAATACATAAACACAACTTAAGTTATGACAAGCACAAACGATTCGGGAATTTTGAGATAGCATTTCATGCATTTGGGATAGAATTGAAGCCCTAAACATTATTTCACATTTCCGTAACAGGTATGCATGATACCAAAGATGAAAGAAGAAGTTATACTAACTTACAATTTTTATCTATAGATTAATATAAGTTAGGTGAAGTTAAAGTTATACAAGTAAACTTAAAGCAGCTCCTCCTTCTCATAAATTAGGCTAATCTGTATTTAAAAGTATATAATGAATCAAAATCTTAGCATACGAACTTGCTGTTACCATACGAACAAATACCTGGCAAACTGAATAACGTAAACAACAGTATACTAATTGCACTTAGTGTATTACGTCATGGTTGGAGAGTATGGGCAAAATTCACCAGTCATTTTTCGAACAGAAACAGGGTAAACAAACATCGTTACAACTACTTAAAGTACTTTCTTGTAGAACAAATTAGTATCACAAGGAAAACATTTCTGCAGGGAATGAAAAAAACATAGCAGTCATAACCAAGAAGAATTATTATAAAACATATGAAATACAATACAATATTTTATAATAATAGTTACAATACTCAATACTGTTACATCTCTGTGTTCGTTTGTTAATTTCCCGTATAATTTCTTCCGGATGAAACTTTAGCAATACAAGTCCTTTCTTAAATAAAACTAGTTTATTCTTTCTCAATACAACTTCCAATACACTAAATTTCCACAGTCACTTCAACACACGCTATAATTCACAACGATTCACGCACTTTACTTACGGTCACTACCGCGCTTGACTCAATTGTCCGTCTCTATCTCTCTCTGTCTGCAATTCCAATTCCGATTAATTGTCTCGCTTTATCTGGCGCACTTATATACAAGAATAGAGGGCGCGTAGAAAAGACTAGAGGTGCCACAAACAGACATGATCCTTGTAGAATATCATGACGTGTTATTAGCATCACGTGACTTCCGCTGTCGTAACAATATCATAAGGTAAGCTTTTACTGTAGTTACATAATATGCTGAGACAGTGTTCATTACGATACTTCACCACATCAGACAACAACATTCACATCAGTCATCACACTTCAAAAGTTACCATAATAATGTAGTTGAACTCCTTTATCACCTCTAAGACAAACGTTAAAACAAACCAAAAGTGATAGTATACACTGATAGAGAAGTAAACATGCTTTCGAAATACAACTAAAAAAATTCACAGACTCAATACCTTCAACGAAAACTCTTGAACATAAACTAAGAAATGTAATTTATAAACATAAGTACATATGATACAGCTTACTTAAAATGGGCAACATACTAACACAGGCCACTTAACCCTGGTCATTCAGCGGTAAACTTGTGAAATCTGGGTCTTATCCTCGCGGCGGGCCTAGCAGATATAGTCCGTTGTGTTGTTTCTTATTAAGCAAAAAGCTACACAAGGGGCTATCTGTGCTATGCCTACAACGGGTATCGAAACCCGTTTTCTAGCGGTATAAGTCCACAGACATACCGCTGTGCCACTGGGGGGCATCCGTTGTGTAACTTTTCACTAAAAACAAACAAACACAAGCTATTATTTTTTTATTTCAAGTACAAAATGTTAGCTCATAGCTCCGTCACCTCTTGACCGAGATGAGATCTAATTACAGTTTTAGACTCAGTAGGTCAAACCCTTTTGATTGATATATTTGACCACGCCCAAGGTCTCATATATTAATTTATTTTAATCCTGGCTAAAAAAAAATTCTATTTGAGAGTAGACTGGTGAAGGTCCTGATGAGTAATAAAATAGAATCGGGTATACGCGCACCCCACGCTTGGTATTGCTGGCGCACAAAAATATAGCTCATAAAATTGAAAACAAAGGTCTCAATGATTAATTTACTCTAATCCTGCATAAAAGAATTTCAAATGACGCGGCTATTAAAGATTGTCCCACAAGATTGTCAAGCATTAAAAATAACACAAAATGTAAAATCAAATACAATGATAAACAAGAACCAAATTGAAAATAAAATAAAGTGGATTTTACATTGACATCAGTTGTATCTTAAAGTAGGAGCAATTGAAAATATATAATAAATGAAAAGAAAAATTTGAAAAAAAAAAACAGAACTGACTAGACTTTGAAAACAACAAAAGCAAATACAGAAACAGAAAGAATATATATAATCAAGTCAAAGTAATGATAAAATATTTTAAAGATAATTCAGATTCATGACACCAGGGAATTGTTTTCATGTTTCAAGACATTTTATCTTCCTACCTTTATACTATTGATTTTTTGTGCCAATACAAGTTCGTCGGCTATATGTGCTTTTTACACACACTTATGTGTGCGTATTTTTCAATTATCAGATATCTAGCAATCAGTAACTTGGAAACGAACAACATACTGAAATACCTTCAAGACTATGAAAAAATCAGAAATTGAGGAGAATACAAACTTTTAATTCAACATAGCACAAAACATGAATTACACGGCGCAAAATAGTGCACAAGAGGGATGTTAGACTTTGTTGTTCCATAAGCTTCATTTGTTTATCAACCTACAAGCTGGTTAAACATGTTGCTCACACTCTTCGACTTCCCTGGTAAACAATGTCGTATGTGGAAATTTCACGTGATTTCTAAAAAAAACAAAAAAAGAACTTTTCAAGTGTAAGAGGTAGGATGTAACCTAGTTGTTAGCGTGTCAATTTCGGATCAAAAGGTCTAAGATTCGCGTTGTTGTGATCTAAACACACTCTGTACTTTCAGCTGTGAGAGTATTTTACAGTCACTCACGCTATTCGGTTCAAAGCAGGATACAACACTTGTGGCGGTCAATGCTGGTCAGTAATTCAAAATTAAGGACAACTATACCTGAACCTTAGGAGCCTCTGATCCAGTCATTTAGCCCATGTTTACATAAGGCATCGCTGGAAACGCCAGTACCAATAACCCAAGTACAAGTTGACGGAGAATAAGTTATGATTAGTTTTGACAGTATTTATCTGTCCACCAAAACATCTGTTAATGAGGCTATAAATACAATGAAGAATGACAGTACACAGAAGGTTCTATCAAGCATCCTCTTCATCTTTGACTATCTTTTTCGTACTTCCAATGTCAGATAGAATTTTCGAAAATACAAGACAGTAGGTCAGTGGTCTCTCCTCTATTACTCACCAGCTTTTCATAGACAAAACTGAAGAGGAATCTTGGTTCTCTTTTTTCCAAAGACAACAAATTTATGGTTAAGATTTGTTACACACTTGTCACCTGGACTACTGTCTTGAATGTCTGAAACAATTTCCTAGTCATCTAAATAACCAATATCTATCAATACAGTCCACAATGGTAATAGAAAACGAACACCAACCATCATTCTTGGATAACTTGTTTATAAAACAGACATACGTATGTACACCAAACGTGAGAAAAAAATTAGCCCCATTTATACACATACCTACATCATTCTTATCGCCATCTAGAATCAACTATTTTAGGCACGGAAAACCTTTATGAATAGAGTTAAATGAACCACACACGGTGAATATCCAGAGACAGAATTAAAGTAGATTTGGAATTAGAAGAAAGACAAAATATTTAGACCATCTATAAGCCAGAAGAAACAGAGTTCCTTCCTAGTAATCCAAAAACAGATGTACTATTCATTGATCTACCACCCACTGGCTACTCTTTTACCAACGAATAGAGGAATTGACCGCCACATTACAACGCCCCCCCGGCTGAAACCGCGTG
>NW_013666114.1:474436-482243 GCF_000517525.1 Limulus polyphemus | reverse complement strand
CCCCACGGCTGAAAGGGCGAGCATGTTTGGTGTGACGGGGATTACGAACCCGCGACCCGTAGATTAAGAGTCGAGCGCCTTAACCACCTGGCCATGCCGGGCCAAATAAGAAAGTAATAAAATAACAATTACAACATATACATGATGCAAATATCATTCAGAAATCCAATAGAATCACTTGGTTAGAATTTGAAAGATATTGAAATATCTAAAACGAGATAAGATTTAGGACAAAGAAAATAATATTCCTTATTTATGGGGTTTTTGAGTATTTTTAACTCACCAAATGTGAATAATTTTATGGTATTTCGCCTAATTTATGTTTCGATACTATACAGTGGAATAGCTGTTTAATGACTATATCACATATTTTTTTGTTTTCACCAAAGGTAAAATGGAATATATAGTTAAGTTGTGATGATAAACTTTGAAAAAGCGAAACTGCTGTCCACAACAGAGGATACTGCCAATAAAGGAACGTATTAGGCTTCTACTTCACATATTATATTTTCCATTTTGCTTTTGAAAGTTTTAAGATAAAAATAGTTAGTTTGTTCTAAGTGGTTGATTAGTTGTTAAATTGATAACACCTTATGTAATGTTACGTTGTTGAACGTTCCTTATTATTGGTTGTTAACACTACAAAATCGTTAATTAAAAAATCTTCGTTCTACTTAGTATTTAAGTTGATAACAACGTATAACTAACGATTTTGTATGATGGTTTCCCAGGTTTTAAACACTAATTTCTATTCAGTTTTTTTCCTTTTCATAACTTATTCACGGAATCGATTTTTTAGTCTGCATGAGGTTTCACCAGTTATATTACTTGTTACATTTGGAAAAAAGCAGTAAATAATGCAAGTAAATTCATACTGCATATAAAAGGTTAATTAAGGTTCAATTATAGAGGTTTTTGAATCAGTAAATTTACAAGTGACACATAGTCACATAGCTTACTTATTAATTTTGCGTACGATGTTTTAATTTGTTTTTCATTTTCTGCTACCAGTGGCTCAGCGGTACTCTCTGGACATACGACGCTAAGAATCTGGTTTCGACACCAGTCGTGAACAAAACACAAATAGCCCATTGTGTAGACTTACGCTTTACAACAAACAAACAAAACCTTCTGTTGCAATAGGGGGAAATTCATTATGATGAAATAAGTTTTAATCTCTGACAAGTTTTGGAGATTGATCTTTGGGAAGCTGACAAGAAAAATTCCTGACTTGTCTCAGTTCTTCTTGAACATATTGTTCCCATTTCCAAACAGCATCTTAATATTGTAGTGAAATCATGATACTGTGGCGTAAGGGTAACGATTCCTGCTCTTCTTTAAGTGTCTTTCTGTTTGTAGTGTTTTTTTCCAGTTTAAGTCTTTGATATACATACAAAAATGAAAACGTCAAGTAGGGAACACTTGTCTTCTCCTTTGGTTCAATCGTTCTTTACTTGACTTATTGTTTGAATGATGTTTGCTGTCACATTTTTGTAGTTAACAGCTGGGATAGCTTCATCATCTTGTGATAATTCTTGGTTTATGCTCTCATATTTACTGTTGCAAATATGTTCGCAGCTAAAAGAAGTTATCCATGAATTGTAGACAGTGTAATGTTTTTCACGTTTGTTTTAACTGTGTATTCATTTGGTTTGATCCATAAGGGAACAAAATTCAATCCGTTTGATACTAGACTCATCTATCAGTTATATGCTCGACCTTTATGGGTTACTTGTAACTTTACTGACTCAAGAACATCTACAACTGGGCCTAATTCAGCCTTTCCCATACAGTATGAATTTTCCCACAACTCTACACCTAAATTAGCCTTTCACATACAATGTGAATTCTCCTGCACCTGTACGCGTAAGTATAAACATTTGAAGCAAATAAGTGGGAACCTCTATTTCTTAGTTTTATACACTTTAGCACTAAAGGGTGTTAATTACCTGATTTGCCATTATTTCAACTGAGTCATGCCACTAGACCAAATGAATAAGGAAAGAGATGGAAACTAAGCAATGATTTGAAATAAACGATATAATTTCCTCTCTGTGATTCATTATTTTCTCTCAATTGACGGGGCCCCCACTGGCACAGCGGTATGTCTGAGGTCTTACGACGCTAAAATCCAGGTTTCGATACCAGTGGTTTGCAGATCACAGATAGCCCATTGTGTAGCTTTGTGCTTAACTACAAACAAACAAAGTTAATTGACGTATTTCCTTAAAATTTTAAGTAAATGATTTTATTCAATTTCGGAATGAGATTTACATTTTCTTATATGTTTTAACTGATTTAGTATTTTTTATAACCAAAATTACGTACTTTTCACAACTTTTTAAATCAAATGATATGATAATAGTGCATTTTAATGTTTTATGTGTCATTGAACTGCATTTGTTATAACATAAATCATTACTACTCTTGAACATTGTTATTGATGTAAAATGTTATTGTAACTTATTCTCTTTAATCCCATTTTTATAATCAAGATTTTTGTTCTTTAGAATTTACCTATCGAAGTTAGTAGGAGCTGTGAAGCCTGACGAATAGAATTTGCTCGAAATTTCGCCCTAAGTAAACATATTTTTGTCTTTTGATTCGAATGTTGCTTCATTACAACCTTACTTAATAAATAAACTTAGTATTCCGAAAACTGTTTAATGTCGAACTCTAAGTTCAAGGGATAAGGGAGGTCCAGTTGAATCTACACTTTAATCAACTTGTGTTATTGGGATATACTAGTTTCAGAGAATCTCTTATCAGTAACCCTGAACACAAGTTAACCAAAGACATTGAAGACATTTCATTCCAGCCCGGAGGGCTGGCGGGCCAACAGAGGGTTACGCCCTCTTAGTGGCCAGGAGATGTAGAAGTACATAGTGGAAATAAGCAACGAGAGAAAAGTAAGTGAGACCAGGTACTGAGATGGTGAAGACGAGTTTAATGCACGCTATTAGGAAACGTAATCAGAAATAGATGTGTGGTGGAAGATCAGGCATCGGAGTTGCATTGTAGTCGGGATGATCAGGAGGCAAAAACATAAGGTAGAGGTTCAGGAGATGATACGTCGGAGGTAAGAGTTTGCGAGGGGGTATTCACCGAATAGGACAGGATTTCGTCGAAGATTGGGTTGTGATGATCGAAGCAGCGGTGAACATTATTTACTCGTAGTTCGCGTAGATGTGCGAGGATGGAGGAGGAGAGAACAATTCCTGTGTAGAACTGGAACGACGTAATTGAAAGGATATGCGCAAAGCATGGAGTTCCAAAACTTCCAGCCGATGATAGAGTGAAGATGGAGCAGAGATCCAGGTAACATGACCATAGGTGAGGCAGGGTCAGACGAAAGATTGGTAGAAATATAAAAAGAGTTGGGATTACACCCCAGGATGAACCAGGGAGACGGTAAATGAAGCCAGGAATTAACCTTCGTGTGTAGGATGGCTAGTTGTGCTTTCCAAGTGAGATGGCGATCAAAGGTAACTCCAAGATATTTAACTGTATTGGATAGGGTAATAGGAATGTTGTCAAGTCAGACATCGAAGAGGAGTAGATTTCGGCATGGACGAAACTTGTGGCAGGGTCAAGGTCGGAAAGAAGAGCATGAAGATGCTTCTTGAAATTATTCCAGTCGGCTTTATGGAAATGAAAGTGTCGTCGGTAGGGTGGTGACACGGGAGAGGACCATATGTGGGTAGTTGATCACTGCCAACAGAACAACATAAGGAAACGGACAGTAGGGAAGAAACTGGGGTTGAGGCAATAATGACGGCTTGGAGCAGGAAGAGGTATCATGGTTCTAGAAGTATCATTGAGCATGGTGAGAAATCGTTGAACCTCAGACGTAGTTCTGCTATGAAAGTTGGTATCGGCAAGAATAACGTAGCTGAGGAAGAGGCGACCGACCGTGGTGAAGAAAATACGAGGGAGTGGTTCACCAGGGCGAACATAGATGGTGACAAATGTAAGAAGACGTGATAAACTGTGAGAATAAGTGTGTTCAGGATAATTATTCGGTGGAAGAGTAACCCCCACTGCAGATTGCTACACCCCCTCGACCTACTTCTCGGGAATGATCGTGCCGATGAAAGTGAAAATCAGGTAACTTAGCAGCTTGAGAAGGTTTCAGGAAAGTTTCATTGAACAGAACACAATCGTAAGCAGTATCTTGGAGAAGAGGTATGAGTAAAAGCTTATAGGCGAAAAAGGAACGAATGTTAAGGAAGAGAATGTTTATCATTCTGTCGCGACATAGGTAGGTCCAGGAAATGGAAGTGCAGTGTCAAGAAGCAGCGTAGAAACCCGATGATGATACTGACGTGCGAGGTGGCTTTTTGGAGTCAGTTGTCTGGCGAGAATAGGGTTTAGTCCGAGTGCGGGTGGCAGAAAATCCAGCCTTCTCCAAACTTCCAGAGCACTCTACAACAAGAGGGAGGCCAGAATGCATAGTGACTGACAAGAGCACTTCAAGTAGTCAGTAGGAAAAAAATCAGAACAAGGTAATATTGAAAGAAGAAAAACTAAAAAAAAAATCAATAATATATACGCTATACTCACGAGAAACTACAATCAGAAATTAGTACAGTAAGGCACAATCCGAAAGGCTCCCAAACCTGGGGTCAATATCCCCAAAGAGGATAAGCTGGACCTATATCACAGTGAAAAGTATCAAACATACTGTTGGTGTGAATGTGATTTGTAGTCACAATGAGAAAAATCTATACACTGGATAGATGAATTGAAGAAAAGGTGTCATTGGCCACTATTTAGTTCTTCACATTATATAGCCGCACAATATTAGAAATAACATATAAACTTAGTATTCCGAAAATTGTTTAATTTCGAAGTCTAAGTTCAAGGGAGGTGTGTGTATAGGTTTTTTCTCATAGTGACTACAAAGCATGTTCACACCAACAGTATGTTTGGCAACCTTAATTTCGAAGTCTAAGTTCAAGGGAGGTGTGTGTATAGGTTTTTTCTCATAGTGACTACAAAGCACGTTCACACCAACAGTATGTTTGGCAACCTTACTTCTGAAAGCCTTGACCACACCAACGTCGAATAGATTCTAGCATTAACTGAAAGCTTATATTAGGGTCATTGAAAGTTGACTATGGACGCATAGAATAATATTATAATGCTGAAAATAATTTATAAATGATTAATAAAAATTCAAACTACCAAAAGCAGTTTGTAAATAAAAATACCTTTATTATTAGAGAAGAGTTTTATCATCATTTCCAACCGTTTCGGTTTTATATCTTGATCAAGGGTTACAGTGCCCTTTAGTACATTCTTGGAAGAGAAGATTTCTTAATAAATCATCCTTACAAAAACATTTTATCTTGTCATTGAGTAAAGTGAATTGATGCCTGGTGTACCTATGTGGAAGAAAGCGTCATATAGGGGGCACTTGCCTTTTGGATGGTTCACTGGTTCTTCCTGATTTTGTTTGTTTATATGTTGTTAAGCACAAAGCTACGCAATAAGTTATCCGTGTTATGCCCACCACGGTTTTCGAAATCCGGTTTTTAGTCTTATAATTCTTTACGTACCGTTGAACCACTGGGGACCGTTCTTATTGATGGAATTAACATGGCTAATTCCCATTGCTTCTGTTTAAGCTAATCTATTCAAAACATTCATTATAAAACGACCTTTATCTGCTGCATTATTTTCTCCGATTTGTTATTTATATGATACGTTATATAGATTACTCTTTCGCAGGGTTTCGAAAAAATATTCAAATTCAGGACTTTTTGAATTTTTTAAATACCAAACATTCTTCTATTCAGATCACTTTCGTTATAACAACTCAATGGTACGTTCCCGTTGTTGAATATGGTTGTTGGATATGACTGTTGAATTGTATATTAAATTATCTATAAGGCTATCAATACTGATTTGATTTCCTTTTTCTTCGACTTGCTAGGTGGTTAGGGAGCCTGACTCGCAATCTGAGGGTCGCGGGTTCGAAGCCCCGTCCCACAAACATGCTCGCCCTTTCAGCCGTGGGGGCATTATAATGTGACGGTCAGTCCCACTATTCGTTGGTAAAAGAGTAGCCCAAGAGTTGGCGTGATGACTAGCTGCCTTCCCTCTAGTCTTACACTACTAAATTAGGGACGGCTAGCGCAGATAGCCCTCGTTTAGCTTTTCAAAAATTCAAAAAACAAACAAACAATCCTTCGACTTGGGTCAATATCTTCAAGCAAATATGGTAATGTTAAATCTTCTTGTAGTTCAAGGGGAATTTTATCACATAAATCCTTAATTCAGCGCAAACAGCCCTTTAAATATCTCTGAAACAAACAAACTCCTGACTTAACTCAATCATTTTTCAGAAATAAAAGTTCAAAAACTTTAATGGACACTTGAACAAAAAATTGAAAATTAGAAGCACACATTCTTCCACTTACTCTACTATTTTCTTTTTCATTATTTTACAGCTTGGAGCTATTTTGTCAATAACGTTATTTAGAAAAAACAGGTAGGAAGCTGAATACTTGCTTATTTCTATGTTTAATTGTTATTACACGCAAAGCTACACAATGGGATACTTGTACTCTGTTCACCATGGATATCGAAACCCGATTTTTTATTCTTGTAAGCCCCAGATTTACCGCTGAGCCATCGAGAGGCTAATTTATTTAAATGTAATTGTCGATCAACATGAACTAAAAACATGTTAAAAGTAAACGAAATCATTTAGAATTTTGAACAAAGAAATGTTCACTTCCAAACGCAAAATCAAATAAACTCTTTCAATATTTTTGTTTGTTTATTTTTAAGCATAAAGCTACATAAATAGGTTATTTGTGCTTTGCACGTTTGGGTGTCTAATTCCGATTTTTAGCATTATAACTCCTCAAACTTATCCCTAAGCAAGAATGGGGCTTTATTTCATAACATTTAATAAATTTCTATTGAGCGAACACCCAGGACTACTTTTATATTCTTTCAAGATATTGTTTGGTATTAAGTATATTGTAATTAAACACTAGTCCTCAGTGAAAGTTGAGTCCACCCTTTCTAGCAGTTGTAAGATTGCAAATTGGAAGGCCCAAGATTCGAGCCGCGATATGGTTCTGAATACGCTCAGCACTTTCAGCTTTGGAGAGATATAACAGTGACACTTAATCCCCCTTTTCCATTAAGAGTACCTGCGTAGACGGTGGCTGTTCCTGACTGGTTGTCCTCGCAAATGGTGTTGTTCAGGTTGAAAATATCAAATACCATTACCATTTAGGTTTTAGGCACCTTAAACTTTCTCATTTGTTCTCACATTTTTAAGATATTCAGATGAAGAGTTTTCAAATAACATATAAACTAAAAAAAATGGTGTTATGGAATGTTTTGAAATGAGTAAAATATGTAGCACGTCATCCAAATTTTGGATACTTTGGTGAAAATAAAATCCATAATTAAAATGATATAAGTTCAACTATCTTTGGTTATAGTATCTCTCATTTTATACAGGAAATAATATCTTTATAGTTATTGTTACAATATCTGAAAATCTAAAGGCTATTGATAGCAATTAAAACTTGAACGCTGGTTAAAATACCTAGAGGATTTGATAATTTGTAAGTCAATGAATACTTTCATTAAAACTGAAAGTAAAGACTCGTAAGTTTTTTCTTTTGTAAAAACTTTTCTACGTATTTTAATATTTACCAAAAACTTAATTTATTGAATGGACCTCAAGAAGTAAAAGTGTAAAATACTTCTTGAAAAGGTTTTTCGTTGTACAAGACTTGAAGACAGCTTTAATATGCGGAAACATCTGTTAGCTGAGTTC
>NW_013666114.1:466438-474073 GCF_000517525.1 Limulus polyphemus | reverse complement strand
GAGTTGTTCAAAACTAGAAAATAGCGTTGATATTTGGACCAATTGTTGGTTGAGTTGTTCAAAACTTCCTTTTCAGCACTTCAACCAACAATTGGTCCAAATATTAATGCAACATCTCATGTTTCCGTATATTAAAAATACTTCTTGCAATTGTTCAAAGTCTGTCTACAATATGTCCACGTTCCTGTAAAATAAAAGACTGAGAAAAGAATGGCTAAGATTCCAGCATAAAGCCAAAGCAGTTTAGAACACAATAATATTCCCTATATCTGTGACATACATTCCAGCTAACCAACGTAACCACATACTCTTGGCAAAGTCATTCTACGGTATAATCTTTATCGTAAACTTAAATTATCTATAACTTAGTTTTCTTTCTTGTTTTTTTTTTATTTATCTTTACTATCCAATGGACTTGTCTTTCCACAATACAATCTTGATTTGGACAGTCCACAGGTAAATACACAAAAAAGGAATAATTCAATCGCGAGCTACTAGAGTTTTCTTCTGTTGTGTCATTAATCAGGATCAAGAATTCAGAATTTACAGCTGATAAAAGAAAAAAAAACTACTGTGACAAAATTAAAATTTTTCCATAAACTTCCATTCGGTAAATTATTGTTTAAAGACAATTAAATTCAGTAATTTTCGAAAACAATAGAGATGTTTCACCCTCTTGTTATTGCCGTTTGTCTTTCATGAACGCATTAAAATAGAAAGGCGATTTTACAATCTCCGCTCTACTTCTGAGACAAACTTTGGATATGTTTAAACATTTTATTTGTACTCTTTATTTTTTTATTTATTTATTCAATGTCTGTATCCCAAACAAAATCTCTGTCTTGAAAATAAAAGAAACAACTGTTTCTATATTATAAGAAATTCTAGAAACAGTTATAATATAGAGGGTCTCTCATTTATCAGAACGTTCAGAATACTCAAATAACTGAAATTAAAATGAAATATACAATGTTGAAAAACGTTCAATCACCATGAATTTTAAACACTGTCTACTGAAGTATTTTAATATAACTTAACAGAAATTCAACAACATAGACTATGTTTGTTAGTGAATAACGTGTTTTAAGGTAATTATTCTGGAAAATTAAGATGACAAGGAGACACCGAATGATGTCTGAAAATAACATAACAAAACTCTCTGTATGAATAAGGAGGAGGAGAAAATTCTGGATATTGTCTAGAAGTAGTATCTGGGTTTAGATCTAAATGTATAAAACCGAAAAGTAGTATTTCTCTAGAATGCCACCAGGAAGTAATATAAGTGTTTAGATGTAACGCATAAAAAACAGATGTTGCGAAAGACTATCCCGGAGTGTTGCCTGTAAGTAGGATTTATGTAGGAGTGTTGCCTGTAAGTAGAATTTGAGTAGGAGTGTTGCCTGTAAGTAGGATTTGAGTAGGAGTGTTGCCTGGAAGTAGAATTTGAGTAGGAGTGTTGTCTGTAAGTAGGATTTGAGTAGGAATGTTGCCTGTAAGTAGGATTTGAGTAGGAGTGTTGCCTGAAAAAGGATTTGAGTAGGAGTGTTGCCTGGAAGTAGAATTTGAGTAAGAGTGTTGTCTGTAAGTAGGATTTGAGTAGGAGTGTTGCCTGTAAGTAGAATTTGAGTAGGAGTGTTGCCTGTAAGTAGGATTTGAGTGGGAGTGTTGCCTGGAAGTAGAATTTGAGTAGGAGTGTTGTCTGTAAGTAGGATTTGAGTAGAAGTGTTGCCTGGAAGTAGAATTTGAGTAGAAGTGTTGCCTGGAAGAAGGATTTGAGTAGGAGTGTTGCCCGGAAGTAGGATTTGAGTAGGAGTGTTGCCCGGAAGTAGGATTTGAGTATAGGTGAAATTCTCTTGATACATGCGGATCAGACGAAAACTGCGGATATTTCTCTATTAGCAGGCACATTATTTAAATATGTCACACTATATAGAAAAGCAGAAAAAGAAACCCAGATGTTGCCTGAGAGTAAGATACGTCTTTAATTGTCATTATCTACGGATATGACGAGAAGAAGAAACCCTTAAATTTTGCCTGCAAATCAGATATACTTTTAGATGAACTTTTTAGAAAAAAGAGGGAAAAATGGATATTACCCAAATTATTATCTTTGTCTAGATGTAAGTTATTTTTAGATAAAAAGAAGAAACCTCATATTTCTCCTATAGACAGGTTCTGAATTTAGATATAAATCTCTGAGTAGAAAAAGGGTGACATATATTGCTTGAATATAGATATGTGCTTAGGTTTAAATATTTACATAACTGTTGAGAAGTAGAACACCTTAAACATTGCCCTGGAATAGAAAACATAATTAGATGTAACTGTATAGTTTGATAAGGAGTAAAAACACAAATATTGCCAGTAGATGCTTAAATGTAGCTCCCTCGATAGTTAAGGGAGAGAAGAAAACCTCTAATGTTGCTTGAAAGAAAGGATATTTTTTAGATAAAACTGATAACAACTATGTGAGGGAATAAAATAAAGAAGGATCAGTGTTTAGATGTAGCTCTCTAGCTAGTTGAGGAAACAAAGAGAAGTGATACCTTTGTTTAGACGTAATTCTCTTGGTAAACAAAGAGAAGTGAGACCTTTGTTTAGACGTAACTCTCAGGTAAACAAAGAGAAGTGTGATCTTTGTTTAGACGTAACTCTCTAGGTAAACAAAGAGAAGTGAGATCTTTGTTTAGACGTAACTCTCAGGTAAACAAAGAGAAGTGAGATCTTTGTTTAGACGTAACTCTCAGGTAAACAAAGACAAGTGATATCTTTTTAGACGTAACTCTCTAGGTAAACAAAGATAAGTGAGATCTTTTTTAGACGTAACTCTCTAGGTAAACAAAGAGAAATGAGATATTTTTTAGACGTAACTCTCAGGTAAACAAAGAGAAGTGAGATCTTATTTTAAACCCAGCTCTCAGGTAAACAAAGATAAGTAAGATCTTTTTAGACGTAACTCTCTAGGTAACCAAAGAGAAGTGAGATCTTTTTTAGACGTAACTCTCTAGGTAAACAAAGAGAAGTGAGATATTTTTTAGACGTAACTCTCTAGGTAAACAAAGAGAAGTGAGATTTGTGTTTAGACAGATAACCAATATAGATAGATCATGCCGTATGATTGAGAGAAAAAAATTATAGAGACACATACAATCGTTAGTTGTTAGAGAAAAATACTTTCAAGATACAGACTGATTTATAAAAACATTAGAACCTTAAAAAGGAGTAATTGAAGAGCATGACTCGATAATTAAATTGTTTTTCAATAAGATTAGTAACGAAGTTGAAATTAATGTATATTTGAAGAACATCATTTGTTTACTCTAAATAATACGGATTATCTCAAATTTAAAATTTAGGCCTTAATGAATCGACTTGTCTGTAAAAGTCACTTTTGTAGAAAAGAGAAACTCAGTAACAAGAATACCCTTTTCTCTGGCATGCACGCCGTCTCTGTATATATGAAACTTATTGCTGAACCATCGGCGGACAGTGTTTTATTGTATTCCTCATTCAGTAGAAAAATGAGCTCTCTGACGGTGACTTAAAACATTGACGCATAAGATATCCAAGGATGTCCCATAAGTGTTCTATAGGACTGATATCAGAACCTAATGCTAACTAACATACGGCCTGTATAGTTTCTTCGATCCAGTCCAACACAATTCTTGCAGTATGATAATGGACGTAAATCTGCAGCAGGACTGAATATCGTATGATTACTCCCGCAAAAATTGGTACAAGTGAATGACTTACTACATTAGTATATATTGTACAATATAATGAAATACAGTAAAATGTGTTCGTCTATTTACAGACATGCTGTTTCACACATTGCCGAAACTGCAACCGAAGTGTCCAAATAATTTTCTTCACCTTTTCTTTCTACACACGATACCTTCTGGTAGTGGTAGAAGTATATAATCATGACGCATTAGGAAAGAGCACATGTATCCAATGGCGCTGCTGTCAGGTCTAATAATGGTGACAGAAAACGTTATGAGTCGCGTAGTCAATTGCGCGGATAAAGCAGGTTTTCTTGGCTTTAAGCATCATTCAAGAAGTTTCTTCATTACCTTTTGTTCTCTCATGATTGTTTCATAATTTGTTTGAAGCAATTAGACGAACTAAAGTGTAAGACTTGTGAAACCAAACCGATAACTTTCCATTATTGATCGATACTTGTAAAACAAAAATGTTCCTTTCGGTTGGCAAAGTACAGATTCGTGTTTTCACTGGTACTAAAAATTCTGACTGAACGCTTTCAGAAAATTAATGCTTTAAATGAAAATCGTGATAGAGAAAACTATCATACTGCCAAAAAAGTGTTCCTAAGTAATTGGCACTAAATTTATCCCCATAAGGATATTATCAAGGTTGACTGCTTACCAATAGAAAACCATTTCATACATTGATGAATACCTCAAGAAAACAAAATTATATTTTGCTTCACTGACTTGATTTGATCATACCAAACGTTTTAGCTACATATACTTTCTGTTGCGTATTATCACTTTCTTTACTTTATATTCATATACTTTCTGTTGCGTATTATCACTTTCTTTACTTTATATTCTTTCACAATTATAAATACACTAGAGAAGTTACGAAAACCACCATGGAACTTCGTAAAACACAGTTTTAAATTCTAGAACAATTTTATTTTTAAAACATGTTTCTTTCTTTTTGTCAGAGAGTAATTTACATAAAATTTTGAAAACCTTAATCAAGAGAGCAGCGTGTGTGTGTAAACTTGTAACAGACGGTAATCAAAAACAGTTTAACATATGTGTGTATTTAGGGTTGCATTTAATGCTCATTTCACTCTCATCGTTTAAAGATTGGCACTTTTGCGCAACATATATGAATAACAATGAAATAAACTGCATTTAACGAGCCTTTGTTTTTAATATGTCAATCATATTCTAAAAAGTGCCACTTTCTGAAAAGAAGTTAGGTAGCTTGCTCACAAATATTAATCTCCGCAAACTGAGTTTTAAGCAACATAATATATTTTGTGGAAAATAACATCTAACAAGACAATACTACGTTCACAAGTAATACGAATAAACTGTGTTTTTCTAAGGTTTAGCTGTCATGTAAACTAAGCATAATGTGTGATCAAGTAACCATGAGATAAAGTTGAATAGCAGTTGTAAAAGCTGTATCAGGTTATGTCAGAACATCAGTAAGTCAGTGCTTCATCAAAAATCCTACATAATGTAAACTAAGCATAATGTGTGATCAAGTAACTATGAGTTAAAGTTGAATAGCAGTTGTAAAAGCTGTATCAGGTTATGTCAGAACATCAGTAAGTCAGTGCTTCATCAAAAATCCTACAGACACTAACATAAGTAATGGAACAAACATACACAAGCAAGGAAGCAAAGCATATATTAGAGTTAAATTTATTGGTGTTTCTTTAAACCACTTACTTTCTGTTATTGCTAAGCGACGAGTGTTTTATTTAATTAATTATCTGTTATAATTCTTAAATTATTTCAATCGGTATAAAAATCAATAAAGTTCAATATTACTGCTCATATAGCATTAGTGACAGAAGTAAAGAGACATGTATGAGGTTCACAGAGCGCAGATAGCCCATTGTTTGGCTTTGTGCTAAAACGAACAAATCAAGCATATTATAAAATTACGAAATCGACAAACAATAATATCAGTTCTTAAAATATTTGTTATTTTATATCTTCATACGCAATATCCTTATAACAATGAACAAGTAAAACTGGAATTTCTAGAAAATATGGTCCAACTACATTAACTTTACGCGTCCAATCATGTGAAGGTACTTGTAGTATTTGATATCCGACAATGATATCATTACAAAAACATAATTAAAAAATACTAAAATATAAAGTGTTACTTTAGAAGAACGTATCTTTTGACTTACGAAACTATTCCTAGAAACTCAACGTCATGAATAATGCTATTATATCATATAAGATTGAGAGAACAGCCTTTAAAAACAAATTAACTAAATAACTTGTCATATCGAAAGATTTCTTTTACAAAAAAAAATAAAAAATCCATAAGCACTGAAACTTATAGATTATAAGATCTATCTGCACTATCCTTGGAGTACCAATCAAGAGAATATTGCGACATTTGGAAAACGATTTGTGATTGTAGTCCTTACATATTAAATCAATCAAGCCAAAAATTGGTTTTGCATAATATTGGATCCGCAATTAATGTTCTTAAAAAAAAAAAACATTAACGTGGAGATTCGGTAATCGTAGGATTTGTGATATATCCAAAAGTAGTGATCTTTGAAAATCAGTTAAATGAAGGTTGGTGCTTGAAGGTTATGAGATGCACCCAAAAGTAGTATTTTTTGGAAAGCAGTCAAACCAAGATTAGGATCTGTAGATGAACCCAAAACAGAGTCCGTTGAAAACCAAGCAAATTCAATATAATAGATCTCCTCCACTTTTAATATGCGTTAAACAATCTTTCAACTCCGCTCTTGGAGACTCTCAAACTAAATGATGCGCATTTTTTAATCATTTTAATTTAATAAATCAGGATTGAACAGCCGAGATGGACCAATAGGTCCCATGTTGTACCGAAATATTATGTTATATGTTATGTATGAGATCCGAATGCAAGATCCTTTGAAAATTAGGAGTAGAGGTTGGTGTTTCCTGTATATGACATTTGAATTCACTGTATTACGTACACAAGTTACGAAGGAACTGTTAGAAAAACATTTAAAACAGAACTGGTAAAAAATTAGATCCTCAACATTGTCCTTACCAATTCTATATGAGAGACAGTAGCGTGCTTCTTACAAAACGAATCAAGTTAAAAGACTTGAATTTTTGAAATATGAAATACAACACTAATTCAACGAGTAAACTCATCAAGCGAAGTTTGGGTCGGTTAGCGTGAGGTCTAATAACGTTTATCTAACAAAATTTAGCATACGGAAAACTGAACCTGATACATATAGGAAATCCGAGATGCATATGTTTTGCTAACCCAATTAAGTGAAGTATCTATTTTCATAGATTTGATTTCATTATTATTAAAAAAATACATCTACAGAGTCAATTTTGTGGTTAGTATTCCAAATGAAAAGAAAATTTAATAAACCATTTTATCCAAATTGTTCATAACATGAGCCAAATGATCAAGATCCTGAAATAGCCCCTCTAAAACTGGTAACAGTAACCAATGTCAAAATGTAATAATTTTAAAATTCTCATATTATTTATTATGTAAAAAAAATACTTTGGTGTTATATGATTAGTTTGTTTGAAGCTATGCACAAAGCTACACAATGGGCTATCTGTGCTCTGCCAACCACATCAGGCTATATGATTAGATAACAGAGGGAGGAATAAAAAAAGAAGATTACTGTACGATGGGAGTCATAGGAGAATCTTGACCCAGGGATTTTCAAATCGTTACTATGCAACTGCCAAAAAGGGTAATTCCCTTCTAAAGCACTTTTTTTTAAAGGGTCCTTTCTGTTCTATTTATGCTTAAAACAAACCGGTTGAATTAAATACTGGTCCATAATTTTCGACTTTGAATTTTCAAATAATTTGTAAGTGAAATATTTATATTATATATATATATATATATATATATTACTTACAAAGTCTTCGTTTAGAC
>NW_013666114.1:461314-466360 GCF_000517525.1 Limulus polyphemus | reverse complement strand
TATATATATATATATATATATATATACTTTCAAAAGCTCTTTTGGACAACTTCAATTCTGTTTAATCAGAAATTAGAACCATTGAAATCAAATAACCAAAGGACACAACTATTTTAGATCTTAAACAAAACACAGAGATGAGATCGTTTTGTAAGAAATCTACTTTTGTAAAATTATTTTAAAGCATTTAAATAATATTTCGAACGTAAAATTTTAAAACCTCTTTACTCAAATCTTGAATTACATTTCTACTAGCAGTTTTATCCGGTTTTCCATCCCAGCACACAAGTTTTTCACATTGTTTTGTCCAATATTTTTGAAAATAAGGGAGTAAAAAATAATAATAAAATAGTTTAAGCTTGAAATTGCTAACGACTTTATAAAATAATTTTACCAAAAGGAGTTAAATTTCTCTTATCTCCGTTTGTTTGTTTTTTGAATTTCGCGCAAAGCTACACGAGGGCTATTTTCGCTAGCCGTCCCTAATTTAAGAGTATAAGACAAGAGGGAGGGCAGCTAGTAATAACCACCCACCGTCAACTGTTGGGCTACTCTTTTACCAACGAATAGTGGGATTGACCATCACATTACAATGCCCCCAAGGCTGAAAGGGTAAGCATGTTTGGTGGGACGGGGATTCGAACCCGCGACCCTCAGATTGTGAGACAAGCGCCCTAACCATCTGGACATGCCGGGCTATCTCCGTTGGTGGTAGCTTTTCTAGAATCTGAAAGAAGTTTTTATAATTTTATTCTAGTTTTCTATCAAAATAGATACCAAGGAATTTAGAAAATCCGTTGCAACACTCCATTTTATAATTTTAGCAAAGATGCAAGTACACACTTTTTAATGACCCAAACCTGATAGTTAAAACAGCTTATGACACATTTAAATCAGCAGCTGCAGCATCTACATATTGAATAATTCTACAATTTGCATCACTAATACCAGTACCCATTTAATTCAGAGTTATTATGAGAAATAATGCTCAACATTTAAACAAATAGCAAGAAAAAATAGAGAGAAATAGGATCTCCTTGTCTGCATCCTTATTTAACAGGCAAAGATGAGCTGTATGTATAATCTTGTGAATATCTTGAATAAATATTTGTATAAAACATTTTAAATCAATTATAGTCTTCCCCATCAGAGTTAGAAACGTTATGAACTTTCTGTAAAAAGAAATAAGAAACAAAGTCAAGAGGATTTTCAAAAATCATTAGGAGAAGACCTGACAAATAGTTATGAGAAGATCTGAAAAATCGTTAGAAGAAGACCTGAAAAATCGTTAGAAGAAGACTTGACAAATCGTTAGAAGAAGACCTGACAAATAGTTAGGAGAAGACCTGACAAATCGTTAGGAGAAGACCTGACAAATAGTTAGGAGAAGACCTGACAAATAGTTAGAAGACCTGACAAATCGTTAGAAGAAGACTTGACAAATAGTTAGGAGAAGATCTGACAAATCGTTAGAAGAAGACTTGACATATAGTTAGGAGAAGACCTGACAAATCGTTAGGAGAAGACCTGACAAATAGTTAAAAGACCTGACAAATCGTTAGGAGAAAACCTGACAAATAGTTAGAAGAAGACCTGACAAATCGTTAGGAGAAGACCTGACAAATCGTTCGGAGAAGACCTGAAAAATAGTTAGAAGACCTGACAAATCGTTTGGAGAAGACCTGACAAATAGTTAGAGAAAGACCTGACAAATTGTTAGGGGAAGACCTGACAAATAGTTAGGAGAAAGACCTGACAAATTGTTAGGGGAAGACCTGACAAATAGTTAGGAGAAGACATGACGAATAGTTAGGAGAAGACCTGACATGTCCATTTCATAGGGATGTTGAAGTCAATCATACAACCAGTATATCTCCTGGCAAAGGAATCCTTCTTGATTACCGTGATTTAAGTGTGGCCAATCAGTTTTGAACCTTCGAAAGTATACATGCAATTCCAATATATATGTGACCTTTTGTAATGTAATAAATCTTAAAAAAATCCATGTTTTTCTTTTGTTAAAAGATATTTATGCCTTTTTGTTGGGTAATCAACAAATTTCCTCCTCGAAAACCTTGATCAATTGACCTAAGTCGTTACAAAGAAAAGATAAAGATTATACATTGAACTATATATATATTCATCAGATCCAATAGATCTTTCTGTTCTTTATTCTATTGTGTTGCCACAAGAATTTCCTTTTCTAGTCTATTGAATAGATTGACCAAAAGTTCAGTTAAACTATATATCATTAACATATCTTTCAATTCCAACTATCATTTAAGTTTGGTTTACTTAATATATAAATATTTAAAGATTAATTAAATTTTGTTTGTTTCAGAATTTTCCCTCGAGGCTACATAAACGCTTGTATGCATATAACAGTCCCTAATTTTAACTGTTAAACTAGAAAAAAGGTAACTAATCAACAGATCCCACGGCCAACATCTTGGGCTTCTCTTATGTAAGCGAATATTAGAATTTGTCAGTTACTCTTATAACGAACCAACGGCTCCAATGTACAGAGAGAGCTCAAGATCAGGCCACTGCCTGCCAAATATAAACGTATACCAATCATTGTTTTCTTTTCCGACTTAAAAACGCATTTATTAACCTCCTTCCTATTTACTAACCAACTAGCTTTCGATCGAAACATTGCATCTTCTACACATTTTTTCTAACTCATTGAAGTTTTCCATGCTTATTTTCCAGCTGATCTAGTACACTTATTGGTAAATGAACTTTGTCCATTTAGCAAATCATGATTTCGATTACTTAAACGTATTTATAGATCGAAATAAAAAATTATTCGGCGTATTTTGCGCAGTGCAATTTTCTAAAAAAAAGTAAAAAAATAAGAGAATATTACAGTTCTTCCTTCACGATACTTAATAATTTACTCTTTAAATCATTCACTTTGTCAACATATATACCGCATAAATTACTGCACATTTACAGTAACAAGTCGACGTTTTAAACACAAACTCACGCAAATAGGGAATTCTTTTGTTATTTCAAATATTCCATTCTATTTTTGGTATTTTTAGAAATATAGTAAAACTTCCAAAAAATTGTTTCTCTCATAGTATCGATAAGTTTTAACCTCATCTCTGTCTAAGAAACATTAGAGCCTGGACCATATGCAGAAATTACAGAGGATGAGTAAGTTACATTAAAAGGATTTTGAAGTGTCACCACGTTGTTACAGTCCGTCTTGCCGTGTTCAGTCATGCACTATCTGACGACCGGGCATCTTGACAATAGCTCTGCAGCTTAGTTTCCATTGCAAAAGGCTGCGGCGTAGGGCTGTCATCTCCAAAGCACACCACTCCTCCCTGCTAGATTTCATTTACTTTATCTAGTGTAAGAGAACAATGGTTTCCCAGCGCCAGTTTCAACAGTTTGTTTGCAGAGAAATATATAGATTCTGCATCCGGTGACTTAACTGGTTTGTCTTCACATGGAATAGCATGAATAATCGTTTCATTCTGTATCTGCTCGAGGTATGCGACGATTGAACGGGAAATAAAAGGAAGCCTTAACTTGGTGAATCCATTTCCTATTCCCCTTGTTTCCAGACTGAACTTCTTTTTTTGATTATGCTTAGTACCGTTGCCTGGGGCATGTGGACGGCTTTTGCCACTGACCTTTGTAATCATTGATTTTCACTTGTTTCATGACTTGTTGCAAGTCTCTATCTGTGTGGTCCTACTTCCTCAAGTTGAAACATATTCCTTTACTTTCATTGCCATCCTTAAATACAAGGGATATCCTTGTCCTTGAAACTCTAAATCCCCGATCTGAGCATATCTTTATGATCTGAGTGTATGAATGTTTTGCGTCGGAAAGGGATGTTATATACCCTTTCCAAAAGTGTTCAGTTTTCAGTGGTATCCTATGCAAAGATAAGCAATTTCCAATATAGTTCTGATACCTTCCGTTCCACCGCAACTTTATATTGGCTGTGTTTGTCACGTGACGTACTTATTTGCGTATTCAAAATCATTTTAATATAACGAACTCAACTCTCTGGAACACTAACAGTTGATTTGAATTACACTAGCAATAGGGTCAGAGCTCATTTTTTAATGTTAAAATAAAAGTTATTTTTAGATAATATACCAGCACGTAGTGAGAGTAAATAAAGAGGGCTAAAATGTATTACAAACTCCAATTATGATATAGCATTAGTCATTAAATTTCCTGGACAATTAACAATCATGTAAGCAATAGATAAGATATGTTGTATTCTCAATAACTTAAACATT
Source organism: Limulus polyphemus (assembly GCF_000517525.1). Taxonomy (NCBI): domain Eukaryota; kingdom Metazoa; phylum Arthropoda; class Merostomata; order Xiphosura; family Limulidae; genus Limulus; species Limulus polyphemus. The sequence goes on along the minus strand of NW_013666114.1, from coordinate 462,092 downwards.
TGTGTATTCTTTTCTTAATAACTATCACCCATGCCCGATTCGAAATAGTTTTCGTTACTACTCATTTATATCTCTAGGTAAAACCCAATAGTTTAGTACAACCCCAGCACTACGAATGCAACTTATTAACCACTGTACACAAATCAAAATGATTTTTCAACGACTGTGACCATTAGCCAATAATGTACATTTGATATATCATGCATTGGAACTGGTGATGAAATCCTGATCATTAGAGTAGGCTTCTATTTTTAATTTCTACTTAAATCGACTCTAAATATTATAGTCTGCAACTCAGTTTCTCTTAATAAGATATTTAAGTTTAGATCAGAAAAGAAGCCCAAGTTTGGTATATTTGTTTACTGTGTTTGTACCAAGTGTCTTTAATATTCTGAGCTTCGCATAACACGTGGACAATACAAAACAAATTTCCGAACATTAATAACCCTTTCTTCCGAATGTATATTTTAAAAATCTAACAGGAAGATGTTACTTTTTTACCACAAGACTATAAAGTGCCCTTCACATTAGAAATTAACGATTTAAATATAAGGTAGCGAGTTTATAACTAGTTGTAGAGGAAAAATTACGAAGTTCTTCTTAGAACACAGCAAGGAATAGTAAAGTTTTACTTTATTGCAGGGCAACACATACCTCAAAGCACGATTCAAATTCGTCAGATTAACTGTATAACACTGAAAGCGATTTAAGTGGGAGAAAAGTGGATTGTTTGTTAAGGATTTTATACTATACTGAACCGCAAAAGAAACGCCGCAGT
>NW_013666114.1:441659-460353 GCF_000517525.1 Limulus polyphemus | reverse complement strand
ATATTTCAACCACCTCAGATGTTCTCTCCTGATCTTTGTTTTTACCATTGTACTTGTATTGTGTATACAACGTCATGTGAAAAGGTAAACAATTACTGAACCGACACTTACACTGTTACACTTTATGATTAACGTAGCTCAAAAAATATTGTTACGTCATGTTGCTCATTCTTGTATATCAAAATTATGTCTGTCCTAGCTTACAATACGGATAATACCATTACTGTACCTGATGATGACATAACCTTGTCGAAACGTTGTACATTTGCTTTTATGTTAGACTTATATTAAAGTTTTTCTTCATTACCCATTCAAGCCGTCTCCAGCCATTATTAGTCTCAAAGTGGGTTCCTCGTCACCGAATCATTACTTATTGTTTTTCGTCTTTAACTCTCAATTCATATTTTTATACTTTATTCATAAAGCTGAAATTCAAAGTATTACACCTCATAGTGAGATTCACAGTCTTGCATGTAATTCATAAAGGTCAGGTTTATATTCTTACACCTCATTCATAAGGCTAAAATGTACTTTATTACGTCTCATTTAACGCTGAGATTAACTATATTACACTTAATTCATAAATACAAGGTTTAATTTGCATTTCATTCCAAGAAAAAATCAAAAAGTAAAAACAAATAATGAAAAACTACATATTATACATTGGTGGTTCATCAGACTTTCTGAATTTGTTTAAACAAACAAAGGATCTTAAGTTTTAATCAAGCATTATGTGCTATACGTAAGGGTTAGTTTGCGAGTTAATACACTTTACCTGAATGTAGAACAAGGGTGGATAATCCAGTGTCCGGCAGCTTTCTGTCTGATCCGTTCTTTCATAAGGGCTTTCTTACTTCCAAACAGTTTCATAGCGAGTTTGTTATCGGACGGCTGAAAGAGCGCTTCCAGTTGATTCCGCATAAACGATGCCTTAGCTTCCGCCAGTACTGGGGCCAGTTCTTCCTTGGGTGTTCCATATAGACTAACGTCGTCCTTTTCATTACCGCCGTCCTTATTTGGGCCCCCTCCCCCAATACTGGATCGCCCATCTTTAAAATTTATTTCAGACATAATATAGTCGTTAACAAGTGCCGGATCATCGTCTCCGGTGGCAGTTACCAGCGAGTCTGTGTTTTCAACACTAATTTTGATGGATTCTTCCTTGTGTAGGCTACGTGGTGAACGAATCTCTTCTTCTGAGGGTGTCCCACAACTAATACGGCCGTTAGCAAGCCGAAGACTCGGAAACCGTTGTGCTCTTCGTCCCTTTGTGTCCGTATCCATCGTTCCTGAGCCACTATATGTTATTGAAAGAAAAAAAGGGAAATCAACAATGATAGCTCAACTAGAGCACGGACAGTGAAAAGGGCTTTACCAATAGAAAAGGAAAAACCAAAATCCCTGTGAATGACATTGGTAAATCGTGTCAGGGATATATAATTTTCTTCTTAATAAAACACGTGAAACAATCAATTGAAAATCTAATTTTGCAGTATTTTATATTGTACATAAATAGTCCTATTAAACTGGAAATATTACGTCTCAATATATTTTACAAAACTAACAGTTCACTTTAAACGTAAGTTTTGTTTGTTTGTAATTAAGCACAAAGCTACACAATAGGCTATCTGTGCTCTGCCCACCAAGGGTTAAACGTAAGTATTAATATATATATGTATAATTATTCTGAATTAACGTTCACTGAAACAGTGTTGTTGATTTTAATATCAGATTAAACGTAAAGTTGATTCACGATGTTAGGAAAATACATAGGTTCAAAAAAATCAATTAAAGACAAACACAAAACACTATAACCCGAGCGCTTTCCAAAGACGGACCTTTTCTTCATCAGGGTCAAACACAATTAATCTTTCAAACATAGTTCTTTCAGATGAAGAACTTAATCTCCTCAGAAAAGGTCACATCTTCTGTCCGAAAAACAACTTTGTTAATGAACCTTGACTTCTAAGTGTGTTTAATTGAGATATCCTTATATTTGAATTACGAAATGTTTTAAAATATTTGGTTTTAGGTATAGTCAGCTTGTCTCTCTAAACACTCCATTTATTTCATTTTATGGGGCTGTTGAGAAATCGCTACACTACTATTTATGAATATGAGTCAAACTAATTAAGAACAGGATTAGTAGGAAAAAATATAGCAACTTTTATTTAAGCCATATTTTTGTCTGTCTTTATTTTGTGGTTCATTGTCTAGGGGTATGTCTTGTATTTAAAATTATTTCCAAGTATGTTTTCTCTCACAGTATGGGTTAGAATTAGTTATGGAGTCATATTTGTTTCTGAGTTCAGTCAAATTCATGAAAATATTCCTAACACGAAGTTACACAACGAGGTATTTAATTTCCGTCAACTGCAGAAAATCGAAGAATGGATTTTATGTTGTAAGTCCCTAAACTTAATATACACCTGAGTATAGTTTGATTAAAACACTAACTTATTGGAAAACATTAGTAAAGGTTAAATGCTGTAGATTTTTTCATAAATGCTAGTATTCTACTTCACACGCTCTCTCTCTATATATGTGTGTGTGTGTGCGTGTATATATATATATATATTTAGGAAGTAATAATTTTTGGAATTTTACTTGACATGTTCATTACGTGATGTTCCACCTCACTCTGGAAATGCACGAGATACTTAACGTGATGTTCTACTTCACACTACATGCACAAAATAATGTCTTTACCTCTAAATTATTAAGCTAGAGAAGAGGTAGCTATTTTTGAAACAACATTACGAATGTGTTTTGTTAGGTACGACGGTTACTCTGTATATTTAGAAAATGACAATATTCCTTGTCTTCTATACAACAGATAGCTCAACATTGTTCTTATAGGTACATTAATGCTCACTGGGACAAACAAAGGGTAATATTTTGTCGTCATAACCACAGACTCTCATGTTTTATCAAACGACAATATATATAAGTACATTATAGTTCTTTCTTCTATAACTAAAATCATATATTTGGACGAAAAATAACTGACAGGCGTATCTTGTTTTTAGCTTTACCACATGTAACTAACTTGTGCTAGTTTCGGGGAATTCAGCTACTCACTAATGATTCCCGAATAAAAGCGAATCAAAGAATATTTAACAATGTGGGAAGTGAATAATATAAAAAAATGCCATACATATCTCCTGGAGATAACATACACGCGTCTAAACATGAAGAGTGGTTATAGAGAACGTTGACGTTTAAGTTTTTATTTTATTTTAAAATTATAAAAGTGTCGATGATTCACACAATACAGATAAATTAAAACTAAATATTTTAATCTAGAAAACGTGTTATTTTGGATAAATTATGAATAAACTCAGTTTTATAATTAGCTGTATGGTATACGACTTCTTTTCTCATTGGACAGTATCGTACTTGAAATATTCTGGTTGGATCTTAAAGCATGATATCAAACTAGATATTTGGGATATATATCCATATCGACTTAGAGCCTCATTGGAATTTGGAATGTGATAATCGACTAGACTGATAGATCTACTGAATTTTGGAGTTTAGTATAAGTCAGACTTTAGATTCTTCGGTTTAATATTAAGCTGGACTAGATGCCTGAGCTGTATATATCCAATTGAAGTGATAGTTTACCTGAACATTTGGACTAGATAGCCAAGACGATTAGCACTTTGATTGGATGTTTGAGCTATAGATAACCAGATGAAGTTTGAATGGATATCCGAGATAAATAAATAACTAGACTCATAGTTTGATTGGGTGTTTGAATTATAAATAACCAGATGTAGTTTGAATTGGTATGTAAGCTAAATACTATCAACCAGCTGAACTGGTAGTTCGATTGGATAGTTGAGCTATAAATAACAAGATATAGTATAACTGAATGTTTGAGCTATATATGACCAGTTGGAGTGGTAATTTAACTGTACGTTTGAGCTAAACGGAGCACCTGAACTGGTAGTTTGACTGGTTGTTTGAGGTACAAATAACCAGATGTAGTTTTACTGGATGTTTCAGCTATATATAACCAGCTGGAGTGGTAGTTTAACTGAATGTTTGAGATATAGATAACCAGTTGTTGCTTGACTAAGTATTTGGGCTAGATAACTAGCTGGCGTGGTAGTTTGAGTTACAGATAGTCAAGTTGACTGGTAGTTTGGCTCGATATTTGAGCTAGATAACATTTATTGCAGGATAAAGATATATGTTTACATTAATTTGGTTACATTCACTTCTATCAACCAAGATGTGGTGTTGAAACGGAAGTCAGGTAGTTATAGTATAATAAACATTTACCTAGGATAACCTTGCATTTATGGGTTGCACTTTGTGAAAGTACTTTCTCTTTTAAACTTTGTTAATGTCCGTGCTTTATCGATGATGGCAACACGAAGATGACGTTATGGCTAAGGTAACTTGTAAGTGTAGCCAGAAGCGAAATAAAAACTTCTTTTCTAGATACACTTCACTTACTTATCACTATATATATATACACCATCAGCTTAGAAAACTTTCATCTGAGCACGTGATCTAGTTGGACGAAGATCAAAATAGAAACACAAATCAATGTTTGATTGGAGAATGCCACTAACAATGGGTTTAGAATTTTATCGTTCACAGAGAGAGAAAGAGGCCAAAGGAATTTGTGCTGTGCTTAAACGTCATGTAATCAAAGTTAGCGTGCATGCGACACAGATGGAATAAATTCTCCAATAAAGACAAAACAATTTTCTTGAAATACTAAACAATATTCAATAAACAACTCAACTACAAAAATACTCATTTACAATGAGAAAAAACACCCAAGAGTTCATTGTAAAAATAAAAGTGTAAGACAGAACAATGTCATCGTTTTTTCAATAAGTGGTTTAAACTAGGGTGTTGAATATAATAACAAAGGGAATCTAAACAATTAGACATAGTTAAAAAGAAAGTAAGGCAAGGAAACTATGTGAATGGTGATGTACTGCCCCTGATATAAGAAAACATATTTTCTTTCTTATTCATGTATTTTAAACAAAATACTTATTTTATGTTGTCAGGCATCATGTGTGAAATATATTAAGCACTAACAATAATAATTGTTATCTTACTTGTGTGATTTTCTTAGTAGAAACAATGATAATTGTTATCTTACTTTGGTGATTTTCTAAATATAAACAATAATAATTGTTATCTTACTTGTGTGATTTTCTTAGTAGAAACAATGATAATTGTTATCTTACTTGTGTGATTTTCTTAGTAGAAACAATGATAATTGTTATCTTACTTTGGTGATTTTCTAAATATAAACAACAATAATTGTTCTCTTACTTGTGTGATTTTCTAAATATAAACAATAATAATTGTTATCTTACTTGAGTGATTTTCTAAATATAAACAATAGTAATTGTTATCTTACTTGTGATTTTCTAAATATAAACAATAGTAATTGTTATCTCACTTGTGTGATTACTAAATATAATCAATAATAATTGTTATCTCACTTGTGTGATTTTCTAAATATAAACAATAATAATTATTATCTTACTTGTGTGATTTACTAAATATAATCAATAATAATTGTTATCTTACTTGTGTGATTTTCTAAATATAATCAATAATAATTGTTATCTTACTTGTGTGATTTTCTAAATATAAACAATAGTAATTGTTATCTTACTTGTGTGAATTACTAAATATAATCAATAATAATTGTTATCTCACTTGTGTGATTTTCTAAATATAATCAATAATAATTGTTATCTCACTTGTGTGATTTTCTAAATATAAACAATAGTAATTGTTATTTTATTTGGGTGATTTTCTAAATATAAACAATAATAATTATTATCTTACTTGTGTGATTTACTAAATATAATCAATAATAATTGTTATCTCACTTGTGTGCTTTTCTAAATATAAACAATAATAATTGTTATCTTACTTGAGTAATTTTCGAAGTATAAACAATAGTAATTGTTATTTCACTTGTGTGATTTACTAAGTAGAAACAATAATAATATTGTTTTACTTGTGTGATTTACTAAATATAAACAATAATAATTGTTATCTTACTTGAGTGATTTTTCTAAATATAAACAATAGTAATTGTTATCCTACTTGGGTGATTTTCTAAATATAAACAATAGTAATTGTTATCTTACTTGTGTGATTTACTAAATAGAAACAATAATAATATTGTTTTACTTGTATGATTTACTTAGTATAAGCAGTAATATCTATCATTCTAGCTGAATAATGTACAAAAACAAAATATTATATAAAGAGTTGTTGTTATTTTAACGCAAAGCTACGTAATGGAATATCCACCGTGGATAATTTATTTCCGGATTTTAGAATTATAAGTCGTAAACATACCGCTGACCCATCTGGTGACACTACGTCCTGTTTTTCCATCTAGAGTCTAGTGTTTTGCTAAAATTCAGAGAGAACGTAAAAACTGATTATTTTAAGTATATATTTTCTGTTTGAAATTAATGGATGCATACTTTGCTCTTCAAAAAAACAGTTTCCTTCAATGTGGTCTATGTTATTATGGTTCTTCACCATCTTCAAACATTTAAAATATTGACATATCCTGAAAAATATTGTCCGAGTGTGTTACGAGGAAATGAACTCTCTGGCCTAATGATAAGGCTTTAACAGAAGGAGATAATATAATACATACTTTGAAAGAAAAAAAAAGACCCCAGTTAATAACAAAAGAACAAACCTTGTTTCTGAACAAGAGTCATAAATTTTCACGAAAACAATTCTGTAAATAAATAGGAGAACGTAACTAACCTAACATATCGTTTTATATATATAAAAAGTAAACCGCCGTTAAATAAGCTAAGAGAACATCTCTTTACTCAAGTTAGAAACTTACTAAGTTACAGAACGTGACACTGGTGTCAATAACTTAACATAACGTTTTATTAAAAAAGAAACCGCCGTTAAATAAGCTAAGAGAACATCTCTTTACCCAAATTAGAAACTTACTAAGTTACAGAACGTGACACTGGATATAATCACTAGCTTAAACGAAGATTTCGTAAAGATACAACTCGGGAAACCGCCGTTGAATAAATTAGGATAAATAAGTCACTGGAGCACGTAATAAGAATAGCTTAGGTATAAAAGAGACATTACTGATCAACAAACTTAAGCCATGGCTGAACGATACGAGCTCAGCTGTTAAACTTCTAATATTAATATCACCTAATAGTTTATAACATTAGATACTGATTTCATAAGGAAATTATTTCGAACTGCTTAATGATGAATTTTGTCGAAGTTTGAGAGCTATCGTGGTATATTCAGATGGCCAATTAAGGCAAGTTATTCAAGCTACTGATATTCTGAGTGCGAAAAGCCCACCTCAGACGCCACAATTATCTCTGTACCCACTGAATATTACTTAATTTGTATCTTTTAAACAAGTACTAAATTTAGTATAGTATTTTAAGTTTAATATTAATTTAGTAAAATTATAGTTTAGGTCTTCAGGCTGTGGATGTTTTATGTGTTTCATGAAATAAGAGGGATATTTTGTTATAATGTTTCAGTTTTTGTTGTCTAAATGTTAGATATATTCTATCCTTTATGATATTATTTTATGTGTATGTTGAATTTATTTAACATAAAACAATAAAGAGGTGATTAAAAGAGATAGAAGGATGATATTGTTCTTGATTTAAATTTTAAAATGTTCAAGATTATACAAGTAAAATCCCATGTTTCGATACTTTTGTATTTTGCTTTCTAAAGTTTTTGTATTCTAATTGTACAAAATTCAATGCCGAAATTAAAACATTATCAATAAATATAAAAACAGAGAGAATAGATATTTTATTTAATTCGATTACGGATGTCAAAAGCAATGATTGAAATGTGGTATGACACTTAGATTTTCTGCACGTAAATCCACTGTTATACTTACAAATGAAAGATATGGTAATAAGGTTCTATTATATATCCGTAAAACGGTAAGAGAGGATTTAGAATTTGATAAAATTCAGTTCCATCAGAAGTTTTGAAGAATTGTGAAAATATTAACTTGACACTTAAATTTGTTAATCTCAAAGTAGCAATAAATAACTTTTGTCAATCTAGACAATATTATGCCGTTAAATATAATAAAAACAGAAACATTAATTAAACAAAATTTTGACAAATTTGAAGTAGTCTCTCTAGAATTATAGAAGAAACATTTTTTGATAAGAAGAATAACTTACTAATAAATCACAACTGAGACCTTATTAAGTAACAGCACTAACTTACTGCTATGCCACGACGATAGGGGAATAAGTCTTTTTTTAAATAGGAATAATAACCCACTAGTATATAATAATTGGAACCTTGTTAAGTAATGGAAAGTATCATGTGTTAACTGAAAATTGCATATTTTTCATCAATAACACTTAATTATTTATATATCCAGTTCAAAGAAAACCTGCTTTACTAATGAAAGAGAATTGCTATATAATGCCATGAAGTACATATTGATAAGTAACATAAAATAAACACTCAGTAATGTCCTATAAAATAGACTTTGAAAAATAATGGAAGAAAAGCACTAAATTGTATCTCATAAGGAATACTTTGATAACTAATAGAAAATAATTATTAGACTTTGATAACTAATTGAATGGAGTCCCTAAATAATATCTTCTGAAGTAGATCTCCTTAGCTAAGGGAAGAAGGTAATTTATGCGTTAAAAAGCAGCGTTGTTTATCTAACATATGTTAGATGGCGCGAGGGTGTCACTATTGAACCAAAGAACTTTTTTTCTTTTCTTCTTTATCAGTAAGTGCTGGATAGACCCATTAATGCGCATGTGGACGAGGCCTAGATAAGTAAAGGTAGAGAGTCATTATTGCGCTATAAAACTGACCTTGTTTACTAATAGGATGGAGTCATTAGCGCATCAGAAAAGCAATTATGTTAAGAAATTATATATTTTGTTATTCTACAGCATCAGGTTTAAATATATATTTATAAAAATATTGAAATTAACCACAAAATATTTCCATTATGAAGTTCTTTTTATAACCCAATAATATATATAATTCAGAGCATTTTGACAGTTCTAATTTGAGATTTTTTTTTTTTTAGAAACACGGATGGTGTGGAAACTCTTAAGCCCAAAGGCGTCATAAGATACGTTGGTGTAATTTCCTAATCTGGAGAACTTATTGTACAATTTGTAGAATACAGTAAATAATTTCAAACTGAATTACATCTACTGTATAAACGAAATAAGGTAAGAGACATTTAGTTAATACCTTACATACATAAATATGTATCTGTTGAAAACTTTATGTATCTTAACTAGGATCAAAACAATTAGGACCAAGCTATACTTGTTATCGTTAAAACCGAACTCATGTATTTTATAACATTTCCCCAAAATGTTTCATATGCAAATTAGCTAAAGTCACTTAATTTACATACTTCTCGCACTCACTGAAATACAAACTAGTCTTCAGCCTGATAAGTCAGAAGTCGGGATCGTGTTGAAGTTGTAAATTTAATGAAATTTCTTTGAAAAAATGACAACTTTACTTTTGGAAATTTCCAGAAAACATAGTAGTAGTAAAGCTACGAAATAATAATACAACAAATTGTACAAGTAGTGGAGAAGACATTTTTTTCGTCTTCGTGGCCAGCTGGAATGAAGAAAAGGGTAAGAGAAATGGTGCTGGCTGTTCAAAGTCTGGGTTTTTGATTGAAATATCTCAAAATAAGGCTGATCTTGTCCACATTCAGAGACTCTTTACGCCTTTGTTGGGTCATTTGACTGGATATGCATCTCCCAGATGCATTTTATTTTATTCTTTTCTTTTTGTGGCAGCAAGCAAAATGGCTCTGGTTCATTTTAAAGCATAATATAATCAGAAAGACTTTCTGATAACGAATCAGAGAGTAGAAACGTTAATAGTAAAAATCATGTTTAAAAGTTACAAAGGTTCTTCTGAAGGTTGCAATGGGAATTCGAATAAAGAAAAACCTTAACTTCCGCACGTGTGTTTTATACTTCTGGATGTTATTTAATCGCAATACAATAATGTTATGAAGAGGACTATATGTTACTTGAGGCTACGTTACATAATCAATTAGTAAAGACAAAAAATACCGTTATGTCGAATACATATTCTGGTGTTGTTACCAGTAATATAGGCTACTCAACGTTAACGTATGACGAACAAACAGTGGCTAGAAGTAAAACTATGGTTAGCTGAATCAGGTATGCTAAAGCAGAAAAATTGCTTAAGCCGCCATATTGATGACATTAGCAAATAGGTCTGGAAACCTAGTGATTGAACAAAATCTACATTGTCAGAATTAAGTTGTGATTAAGTTTGGATGTCGTGTTCACACTTTTCCGTTCTTATTTCTAGAATCCACTACCATCCACTCTCCCATACGTGTTAAATCCGATAAGTCACAAGGAATAGGGTTAATTATGTAATTAGCATGTAAAAATATCTCAAAGCATATTTTAGTGAATTTCTGAGATCTTACAGTAATTAATATTTCGGTTCCAGTATGGATTTGAAGTATTCTGGTATATTTAAGATATATATCACTTAACTCTAATATCAACCCTTATCAGTACTGTAAAATAAATAAGTGGCCATTATTAGATGAAAGAAGTGTACCGTACACGATGTTTCGTATTATCGTATCGTATTATATATGAGTATCATTGAGACACAGAGTTAAAACCATGTCGCAACCCCCACACGAACAAGAACTAGCACAGAACTGTTACCACAGCAGGTAACGTATGAGTTTTATATTAACTATTTACAAGAAACAATAGCATCCACATTTGAAAAAGGCAATACCTATCAAAATGCTTAGTATCAAATTTGTAAGGTAAAATCTATTATATCGCCCCTTGTATGAGAGCTATAGTTAGCTATAACATGAGGGTTTCGTTGACATACCATGCAAGACATCTTGTTATAGCGCTTCTTGTAAGGGGCCTAACTAGATAACATCAGCAAGATGAAAATTGAAACAATATTCTTGGTTAAATTTATCATAGTTTGTTTATGTGGACATATTGGTAAATATATGACAAATTTTAAACATAATTTTCCCCTTTCTTCCTTATTAAGTATTACCATTTCAGTAGGCACGGTAGAGACCCCTTTGTAGAGATGAGTCCGGTAAAATTGGCGGTCTGTACATTTTTAACAAGGTAGCGAGCACGCTAAGACATCGATAAAAACCTATTCAAAGGGAGAGTAGAAAGTTCTTCACTAATTAAGTACGAAACTGTGTCTAAAGTTCGGCTAATCTTCCTTGACGTCTAGGAAACGGGCCGCAAAAACACCGATTTCCTTCATCTCCTTTCTCCCTTTCCGTCAGCTGTAACACATGAGCTGCAGTGTGTCTACTTCCAGCCTGCACACTTCAATACTCCCTAGGATGTGCCTTTCACACCTAGATCCCCACGATAGGTTATATACAGTACAAAATATGTGCAATGATACAGATTGTTTACTATTGCCCAATACGCATATTAATCAATAGATGACGCAGCCTCTGATGCTAATCTTATCAGATTCGACTTGTCTTTTGCAGCATCATGAAAGATGTAAGTTGTATGTTTATCAGGGAGCACAGTAGCGATCCCTATGTAAAGGTGTTTCCGGTTAAAAATGGCGGCCTATACGTTAAATGGTTTTGTTTGTTTGTTTTGAATTTCGCTACACGAAGGCTATCTGCGCTAGCCGTTCGTAATTTAGCAGTGTAAGACTAGAGGGAAAGCAGCTAGTCATCACCACCCACCGCCAACTCTTGGGCTACTCTTTTACCAACGAATAGTGGGATTGATCGTAACATTTTAACACCTCCACGGCTGAAAGGGCGAGCATGTTTGGTGGGACAGGGATTCGAACTCGCGACCCTCAGACTGGGAGTCGAGCGCCCTAACCACCTGGCCATGCCAGACCGCCCCAACTAAAGGGATAGAGACGAAAAGCTCTTCACTAATCAAGGACGAAACTGCCTCTAAAGTTCGGCTAACTTTCCTTGACGTCTAGAAATCGTGCAGCAGAAATATTCTCCATAGTGTACCTACTTCCAGCCTGCACACCAAATCACTCCACTACTTCCTAGGATGTGCCTTTTGATACATAGAGCAGCAAGTGATCCACGATAGATTAGTTACAGCCCAAAGTGCTAATCATGGTCTCTGATCAGTAAGCCATTGTGTGTGTCATATGGAATTAGATAATCTACCGTATACTCCTTACCGCGCCGCGCAGTATCCTGGTCATGACTTATCTTGCTTCAAGAAGTAACATCTATAGATTATATAGATTATATTATGGCTCTCTGTAGAACAGAACTGAATAAGTTGGTGAAATGATGTCTTCCACCTAGAAGTTACAGCCAAACTGGAAGCCAAGATTTCGACTTATAAAATATGCAGAAACTAGTAACAAAAACGTTTTGTTCTAAAATTTGTAGGAGTTAGGGATAGAAAAAACCAGAAACTAGAGAGTATTTGGGATGGGAGAAAAATCTGTATTACCAATTCCTGCATTACACCATTCATACACAGTAATGCAGATTCTTCTCCCATCCCAAATACTCTCCAGTTTCTGATTTTTTTTCCATCCCTAAATTCCAACCATTTTAGAACAAAACGTTTTGTTACTAGTATATTAGTGTATCTAGATTGTGAATACGAGAAGTTATGATTCGCTATACTTTACGCTATAAAATTAACATTCAAATTCCATTATTTGATCAGAAAAGATATAGCTCAAGAGTTGGCTGTGTGTGTTGTTAACTAGCTACCTTTCCTTTCGGCTACTGCATGGCTAGCTCGGACAGTTTTTTATGTACTTTGAAAGAAGCTCTGAAACTAAATAGAGAAGTTAAAAAATGTTTCTAATTTTGTAGATTATACGTGGATCCGATTAGGAGGAATAGTCATTAGTTTCATGTACCACTTTTAATATTCTAAAGACTTAAATATTCATACAAATAATGTTTTCATTGAACGTAATTCATCTATTCCTTGCGTATAATTGTTAAGAGTTTAAAATGAGAATATTTTATTCCGCCACTTCGCATTGAATTCTCAATTTGTATTCGTTAATTCAATATTGGAATATTAATTGCGTCTAGCTATTTAGATACTGTCGGAAGAAAGGCTATAAAGTTAAAAAAATAAATTACAACTCGACTTATTAAAGTCGGTGATTGATGTTTTGAACAGTTTAAAAACTTGAAGTCTTCTTTTACTTCATTCAATGAAAACTTTGAATACAAAGAAAGTTCAAGCATGTATGATTTTAGATATGGATGTATTATATACAGCCTACCTATAAGTAAATAGATACCCATTCCATAGATAATTCATTTTCATTAAATAAACAAACGTGAATCAAAAGGTTTAAGATTACGTTCGTATTCTGTGGATCTACTCTTTGCAGTATTTAAGATAAAAATACGGTTATACATCATACTTACACGATCTTTAGTCTCGGTCTGTTGGATTGTACTCACTCCTGAGGGTATCAATAGAAATACTTTGGAACGCTTTCGCATGGAACGATCAAGGATGAACTACTCAAGCTCCATTGTTCTAGCTACGGTAGAGTAGTAATACTATGACCTTCAAGTCATTGCTCGTGTCTCGGGATGTATGTAAGCCCCATCTTGCATGATAACGCTGTCTTGTCTGATAAGCTGGTAGAAGACCTTGCTCGAAAAATGTGACGAGCAGCACATAGATTACTGCTAGCTGTGACCTGCTTCAATAACATCCAAACCATAACAAAAATACTTCCATGATTGTTGTGGCTTGTAAACGAAATTTTTTGAAATTTCTTGGGATGATAGTCGTCAAACTCAGGTGAGTCCAATATCTGGTAATTGTGCAAATTTTGAGTCTTTGGAAAAACAAAGTGCCATAAGACAAGACGGTGTAATAGTGCTGTGATACCCAGTGCTATCGACTTACGACACTACCTGAAGCGAGGAATGTTTTTATTTTAACTGTTCTTCCATTGTAACTCATGCTGTGAAAATAGCACTTATTCACTCATGCACTTATTCTGCAACAGTAGTAGACATTTGACGTGTGTTATCATTCACTCTTCTCTTGGTTATTGGTGTGCATTGTCACTCTACTCATTGTGGTTAGCAGTATTACAAGTGATCGGGCGATTTTCCTCTGACCTTCACTGTCCTCCAATCGTCCACTATGCAACCTGGAGAAAATTCTGTTACTTATAGAGATCCTTTCATTCCTGGCATAACTTTTGTATTTATACTTCTAGGTTATTTGACTATGAAGTCATGAAGATGGTGGATTATTATAGAAGCGATCTACAACATGTAAAAAGCGAAAATAACTTCACAATATTACACAGCTTATGAATAAATATATAGTCTGTTGTAGAACACTTTGATTGTGTTATACTCGCACTTTCCTTTCCCATCAACACTACTAGAGTTGTATTTATTTCTACCAAGAAATGACTTATATTAATGTGATATACGGGCATATTATGGGTTTCCTACCTTCTACAATAATATAGAATTATTCCAAATTATTGATTATCTAGATTCTGCACTGTTATAGCAGCAACACGTGGTTCAAGGTGTTTAATATTATCTTGTTCGAGTCAACTCAGCCCTTTGTTCTTATGTTAGATGACGTATTCTCCAGAAAGGATATTTCAGAATATTTTGAACCTGAATTAAAACCAGTTAAACTGGAATATCCTTTACTTGCTGAACTATGGCGCCAACTAAAACTGATAGTTTGCCAATGCTGTTAGGTCACGAAATGGGGTCATCCACTAGACAAAAAAAATCAAGGTGATGTTTGAAATCTAGGCACAATACTTTTACTCAGCTCTACTTGGAGTTCATCTTGATTAGTATGGCATTGATTCATTTTGACAGAGGTAGAGCTGGTGAGCTATTGAATGATCCAATAGAGGCGATCGTCTACTTGTCTACGCAGGTACGCATACTGTTTTTTATGTCGTTTCTAAATAAATATAATTTTCATTTGAATTTCTCCAACCTCTTTATTTCTCACGTAACTACCTTTACTTCTTGATTGAATATATGACTTTTTGTGGGTTTGCCTGTCTGATACTTATCGAGACTTTACCTGAAAATACCACACTAATACACATAAAAAATCGTTGTATGTTAGTATAATCTACACACATACATTTATAACTAGGTTTTGTTTCTTACAGTAATTTTTTGTTCCTTCACCTTCCTCTCACTTTTCTATCTCCCTCACATCACCTGGTCTTATTTCTCCCTCTGCTAATCGCCCGCCTTTTATATTACCTTCTAAAAAACACACCTGTCGAACACACCTGTTTTCCTTTAATTTGATTGCAACGTTTCAGAATCAACTGAAATAAATAAATAAAAAAAAAACAGGCAGACGGTTTCTTCAACAATTTTCTAATAACTTAGTACTGTAGACCTCTAATCTCAGTTAGGGACTGGCTAAAATCTGGTTGCTTTCTCACTTCTCTAAACCTCAACCGATGTTTCGTACACCTAATTACATAATATAATCATGTAGAGAACTTTTTTGAGATAATATGGAAATTCAGTATGTATAAAGAGTTATTAGGAGTTTTTGAAATGTTATGGAAAGTCAGTCTATAAAAGGAATTGTCAGGAGTTTGTGAAATCCTATGAGAATCCAGCCAATATAAAGAGTTGTTAGAGGTTTGGGAAATTCTAGAAAATCAAACCTGTGTAAAAAGCTTTTAGGGATGTTCAAATCCTTACGAAGCCTAGCCTGTATAAGGATTTATTTGGGATTCGTGAACTCTTATGAGAATTCAGCGTGAATAAGGAATTCTTAGGTGTTTTTGACCTATTATGGAAACCCAGCCTGTATATTCGAAATTTGCACCTATAGCGAAGATAAAACAGCCTCAGCGCGAAATTAAATCAATTATAAACAAAGTAAAGTAAAAATATCCACTTTAGTTTGTTACTATTGTTGCTTAAACACGTCATTAATAGGCAGTTGAGATTACTATAACTAGTTGTTATTATTATTTCTTTTTGCATTACAGTGTATTGAGTTAGCGTTTTTGACTGCTCCTGCTTGTTTCCAGAATAAGACGACGTTTCGGCTTGAATACTGGAGTCTTATTCAGATCGAACTTTGTTTCTTCGTAACATGCAACTGTTTCTCAATTTACTGTTATTTTTTGCATTTAAGATTTATTGCTATCGCTACTAAAGTTAGCTTTTGTTAATGTTTCGTGTTTTAAGTTCTAGAACATCTGAATAGAAATCGAGAGGCTATAAAACTACATCAAGAACAATAGTAGTTTGGAAAAACAGAAGTTATTGATAGTGTTTAAAGTATAATCTTCGAAGTTATATTTGGAATAGTTCGTAATTGTCTTTGTTATGTACCTCACTATTAAGATCTTCACATTTCTATCTGAAATATCATTATAAATTCAAAGGAAACGTGACTGTGTCGCGAGCTACAACGATCTGTAACACTTTGAATGAATATTATATAAGATTATCAACTCTCTTGTGCTTAATACTCAGATCAATGTAATCATGACGAGCACATGATTCACTATTAATTATATACGAGTGAAAACCTTCCCTCCCTTAAGTTTATATTGGACATCAGTTATAGCAAAGTCCAGTCCAAATTCATAGCGAATAAAGTACTCAGAATAAAAGCTGTGCAAAATGATATAAGACTGTCTAAGCTAGGTTTATTAGGTTCCCATTAGTTGTGATTTTTTAAGGTATCATAAAATACAATACGTATATTCTAAGTACTACATTTGGAGACAGAGAGGTATAAGTTTTTTGGTACGATAGCGTATACTGAGTTCAACTGTTCTTATAAATACAGGACCTGAGCCAGCAGCAATTACGTGAATAATACATGAAGTACAGGAGTTGTGTGGGTGTGTTTGTTCGCACAAAGCTACACAATAAGCTATCTGTGCTGTTCCCACCGTAGGTATTGAAATCCGATTTTTAGCGTTATAAGCCTTCAATACCGAGTTTCGTTTTTTTTTTTTTCTGTATTTCTTGGGAGTTCAATTTGAATAGTATATGAAAGGGTACTGTTAACCCACAAAATGCTCGAAACTCCACACTCTGTGAGGATATCTTGGTAAAGATGGGTGGATACCTGTACATCTTCAAGGAGAATTTCACCACTGTAGGAAGTAAGTGCTTCTAAGATATATCCAAAACTGCAAACTTCACTCATGTTAACATGAGTCTGGTTCTTATTTCGCCACTACCATTCCAAAAAAAAGTTCTAAATATCTTTTAATAAAAGTTTCACAAGTTAAGAAAGACGATCTGATTTAATTCTTGCTTACAAGAAAATCACATTATATCCTGTAAGTGTCTTGTTATATTTACACGTATGGTATAAGTGTAAAAGAAGAAGTGAGATATTTAATGCGTTATACAATACCTCATTATATCACTAAAGCTTTGCTGTAATTCAGCGCATTATATTTGTTTCTTACATTCAAAGAAGACCAATCGGTTTTAACTTTCGTTCAAAGTTATCCAAATAAAAAAAAGATACACAACAGAGGGAATGTTAGATAAAGTTGTTGTTGTTTTTATCAAGTACAATGATATTCATAATGTTCTGTTTACTGGTATAGAGTACTTTGTGTCGTATCAAAATTTATGAAACTAGCGTTTAAACTATGCGTTTTATTTGTGTAACTATAACTTAGCATAATGGAATTTGAAACCTGTCAAAACCTACTGTTTTAAAATACTTTTAAGAGGAATATTGGGGATATTGTATCACTATACGCCTGAAAATGAATCTAACTACATCATTATTTACAAGTCCAGTACGGGTTCTTCAGTAAGAAAAATTTAAACTTTCGTGAAACACATATTGGACAACTAAAGAATAATGATATATATATATATAGATCACCAGTCTTATCGTTATGTTCTTTCACACCTAATAACCACTAATATATCATGTTTCTTTATTGCTTCAAGGCATATTCATGTATAGGACTGGTTCTATTTAGTCTTTGAACATTAAAAGATATTTTCGAGGTTTGCAAACATATTTCGTACTGGCGCCATTACTTTCAAAACAAAACATAATGTTTTCAATCATACTTATATTGACTATCCTATAGTACAAATATCAGTATTTGTAAACTATGCCTTAAACAACAAATATTAAGTTAATGTAAGAATAAAATACACGATGGTTAACACCTTGAGGTTTCAACATACATTGATGCAAGATATATCTAAAACCTGGAAGAGGGACGTAAAAACAGAAATCTATAAAAAGAGTGCTACTTTTGGAGGTAAAATGAAATAAGATTACTTAAAACTCGTGCAATAACAAAAAACTATGTATTTAATAAGTGCCAAGTATGTCAGATGAAGCAAAAGTTTGCTTATGCAACTATGTACGAATCATTTGTTGAGTAATTCAATTGTTGTGAATAGACGTTATGCTACTCGAAACTTCTGAATTTTTCTCTTTGCTTTAAGTGAATGTTGTTACATCATAACGTCTCACAGTTTGTATAAAGTTCTAGGGATCATTCGGGCAATATATATAGGCGACCAAGTTAGTGTAAGTAAATTCGATGACGAGGAACCCACTTTGAGACTAATAATGGTTGGAGACGGCTTGAATGGGTAATGAAGAAAAAC
>NW_013666114.1:432824-441419 GCF_000517525.1 Limulus polyphemus | reverse complement strand
AAAGTTTTTCTTCATTACCCATTCAAGCCGTCTCCAACCATTATTAGTGTAAGTAAGTCATTGAAAGTGAACGTTAATGAGAGATATAGTCAAATAGATTTAGGTTTTGTTTTTGAATTCAGCAATAAAAATGTATAGTGGCGACTTTTAAAATGTAACAATCGCAAATTGTATTGTAATAACAGAGCAAAGAATAATAATTCGTCTTGTCAGTTGTGTTATAAAGTAACTGAATCAGCCTATGTGGAAATTTGACGTAAAAAAACGAATATTTAAAGCTCTGGATACAACTGAGGTGATTAACTGTGCAAAAAACATTTGTATATACTTTTGATTTGTTTTGAATATATTACTTTAAAACAAGTGAACTGTGAGCTGTTTGTTTATTGTTGACATTTATCGCTAACGAGTCACAGACAACCACTTTAAAGAATTACAGCCTTATAAAAACTGACATTGGCGAGACAGCCAGGTTTATACAGTCGTAAACAGCGGTAAAAAAGACGTGTACTGCAGCAGAAGTAGGCTTATATACACACAAATGGTTACAAAACTTTTGTTGAGCTTACAATCACGCTATATAACCATATGGAATGATTTTGATAAGTGAGAGACTTAGACTCAAAGATAATGATCTACGAGAGTTTGTTAAACAACAACAACAAGTAGACCTAGAGAGAGAAGAGCGAAAGCAGAGAAAAGAAGAACAAAGACTGAAAGAAGAAGAGGAAATGGAGAGAGAGCTAATAAGGGCACAAATTGAGATCATTAAGCTCATCTAACAGAAAGAGAAAGGACCAAAGGGCTAGCTGACCCAAGCTGCTCAATTTTGATGAACAGAAAGATGACATGTATGCTTTCCTGGAGAGATACGAAAACTTTGATCAAAGTAAGAACTGGAACAAAAGGCAACTGGGCAGTTTGTCTCATCCCCCTTCTTACAGGAAAAGGCCTACAAGTGTATGCTGGCATGATGTTAGAAGATGCCATGGACTGTGATAAGTTAAAAGTGGCGTTACTGAAATGCTATGAACTTACTGAAGAAGGTTTTCATTGAAAGTTCAGTGAAAACAAACATGACTCTGGAAAAAAATGTTTTTCAGTTTGTGACATGTCTATGGCAATATTTCACAAGGTGGATTGACATGGCCAAGTGTCAAAATAGTTTGAAGGACTGGCAGATCTACTAATACATGTACAGTTCATGATCATGTGCTCAACTGACTTTTCACTGTTCCTAAAGGAGAGATCACCAAAAGACTTGGACGAGATGTTCAATCTGGCACAACAGTATATGGAAGCCCATGGAGGGAGTATAACTGGCAAAGTCCAAGAATAACCAGTTAATTAAAGTCGAAATCAGAGGTGGCTGACTAGAAGTAGGATGCCACCAAAGGTGACAGGAGATTAATAGAAAAAAGAGAGAACAGATACAATGCTTGTTATAAAATGGGGAACATTGCAAATGAGTGCAAGTCTGTCACCAACAAGCAGCCACAGAAATTTAAACATAAAGCAACTGGTGCTACTTACAGAGATAGTCCTGGAAAGAAACAAGAAAGTATTGACTGTCACGATGGATGCCATTGTCAGAAGAAACAAAATGGAGACAATTCATCAGAATCACCACAAAAAGGAAGTGCTAACATCATGATTAAACAGTGTTTGATTGATGGTCAGCTCAAGTTAGAAAATGGATCAACAGTGCCAATAGTGATCAGAGTATGTAACAAACATTGAGAGGTGCCAGCAAATCACAGCATCCCAGTAGGTCAAGGCTATGTTGGGGATAAAAATGTGAAAGTCTCAAGAGACACTGGATGCAGTAGTGCAGCAGTATAGTATCTGAGGAAAAAATGACAGGCAAGGTACATCTCTCTGTACTGATTGATGGGACATTAGGAAAGTTTACCAATAACAAGAATAAAGGTGGACACTCCATATTAAGTGGGAGACCTTGAGGCTATGTGTATGAAGGCACACATCTACGACTTGGTGATTGACATTATATCAGGCAGTACAAATTTGGAAGAACCAGACAAGGAGAAGACTGATGACGCATCTGTAGTCACTACAAGAATTCGAGAAAAGAAAAGTAAGCAAAACATCAACCCTCTTCAAGTCTCAAAAAGTGACATTCCGAATGTAGGTCTACAGGAACTGAAGGAAGAACAGAAGAAAGACCCTTCACTGTAGAAATGTTTGGACAGTGCCAGGGTGAAAGTGGAGTACAAGCTCAAAGGAAAAGGTACTTACAGAAAAGATTAATGGAAGGAAGTGCTGTACCAGATCTATCAAGGCAGTTCTAATATGGAAATTAAAGAGATCATAGTACCTACAGAATATTGAACTCAAATGATGAAGCTGGCTATGAGTCCATTGTGGAAAAACACCTAGGAGTAAAGAATATGGCAGACAGAGTCATTACCACCTTACATTGGCTAGGGGTCATAAGATGTGACCAGATTCTGCAGGTCATATGACTCTGCCAAAAGACAGTACCTAGAGAAAATGTAGTCTAGGTGCTAGTGGATGTGATGCTTCTCATAGAAGAGTCATTTTGCAGAGTAGCAGTGGACTTGATTGAACCACTAGCACCTGTATGTAACAAGGGCAATCAGTATGTGCTTATAGTAATTGACTATGCAACACATTACCTAGAAGCCATAGCATTGCCAAAGATAGAGACAAAAAGAGCAGCAGAAGCCCTCCTGTTCTGCAGAGTAGGCTTTCCAAAAGAAGTCTAGAGTGACAGAGGGACCTGGTGCAAGAGGTGTGCAGACTCATTAGCACTAGACAATTCTTTACCACCCTGTACAACCCCAGATGTAATGGATTTTGTGAGAGAGTCAACAGAGTCTTAAAGAGTATGCTGCAGGCAGTATTATTTGCTTACTGAGAAGTCCCACAAACAAGTACGTGATTTGTATACTTCAAGTTGTTGTACAGAAGAACAGTACATGGTTCAATGCAGATATTGAAAGAGCTGTCGACAGGAGAAGATGAGTAAGAAGTGAGGAATACACACCAGTACGTGTTATACCTCCGATAACAACGGGAGAATACCTTGAACCCTCTCAAGAAAGTTTATTGTTTTTATTGTTCAGGCCAATGCTTCAAACATTAAAATTGGAACAGTACTCCTACATGAACATGAAGATGGACTGTTTCCATTAATTTATGTAAGTAAAAAGCTGTTGTATAGTGAGAATAACTGCTTTGTAATAGAACAAGAGTAACTGGTTATCATATTTGCCATCTGGAAGTCTCAGAACTATCTCTGTAGGAAGGATTTCATTACCCAGACGGACCATCCACCCCTAGCATACATTCAGAGGGGCAATATTGACAGTGTGAAGATCATGAGGTGGGTGTTGTACCTCCAGAAAAATCAGTTTCACATTGAGTCCATCAAGAGGACTGCAAATGTTGGTGCACAATGTATGAGTACACTTTTTGCATGAACTGAAAATAGTATTTATATATAAAACATAAAAATAGTGTAAATGTTTTTCTTGAAGAGGGGCTTATTGTTAGATATACATGATTGTTCATTTCAAATTTAATACGAGAGTATTATTTAGTTTATATTGTGCGAGCATTAAAGTAAGTTATTTTTAGAAGTGATAGTTATAGCAAGTTTGCTAATGTTATGTGACTGTTTATGAATCATTTGTAGTGTAGTTCAATTGTTGTGAATTGAAGTCATGCTACTCGAAACTTCTGAATTTTTCTCGTTGCTTTAAGTGAATGTTGTTATATCATAATGTCTCATAGTTTGTAGAACGTTCTAAGCCTCAGTCAGACAATATATATATATAGGCGACTATGTTAGTGCAAGAAAGTACGTTATTCAAAGTGACAGTAAGATAAAGTCAGTGAGAGATATAGTCAAATAGACCTAGACTGTGTTTGTGAATAAAAATTCATAAAGAGTGCACAAAAACGACTTTTATAGTGTAATAATCGAAGTTTATATTGTAATAACAGAGCAAAGAAGAATAATTCGTCTTGTCAATTAGGTTCTAAAGTAACTGAAACAGCCTGTGTGGACTTTGACAAACAGAGACAATTATTTGATGCTATGGATACAACTGAGGTAACTGTGTAACAAACATTTGTAAATAATAAGGGCCTCACCCTGGATGTGTGCACTGATTGGCTGCCTCAGGTGAGGGAAAAGGGGGATGTAAGCAAAGATGACAAGATCATAGTTCCACTATTTTGGCGCCAGTGGGCGCGTCGTTAGGGACGCGTTGCTAGGCCTGAAAATGTATTGAAATGACTCATCTAAAGTTTTAATACACTAGTAGTGCTTTGATAGATACATTTCCAGCTGACACTAGGAAGCATTAGGTACTTCATCGGTGATAGACCTATATGTTCGGACGTAACTTAAGAAAATCGTCGTACATTTTGATTGAGTATAAGTATTTTGTAGGTCTATATGTGAGGAAACCCCGATCATCTCGGTATTTGTCAAACACTCAGTCCCTAACGTACGTACACCAATTTACCATCAAAAGAAATCAACGATCATAAAACTATTGTAAAAATTGTTGAATTCTCTACAAGTCAACTTTCATTCTTTAAAGAATAATATGTGAAATCCCTTAAGATAGTGACAGCCTCTTCTTCCTTTTGAGACAATGAGGTCATCATCCTTCACTCATAACATAAATGTTTGGGTGTAACCGCGTGATTATCTTTGATACAAGTTCGATATCATATGAGTCTACGATTAATTTCAATGTTTTGTGAACTTTTAGTAGAACATCTATCAAAAAATGTAAGTCATTCGTTTATTATTTTTTAGTTGTAGCAAAATTAATTACTAGGATTGTATTATAATTAAATCTAGTCATACGACTCGTGCATTTTTAATCTTAACAAAGACATTGCAAAGTTTGTAACGTATGCATGTGAAATTGTTTTTTGAAAAGGGGGATGCCAACATGGTGATTGGTGTTCCCCAGGATATTTTAGACAATTAGTATGTTCTGTGTGTAATTGTTATGATATTGATTGTCATTGTAATAAATCCTGATGGAAATGTTTACACAAACAAATTTTTTGTTCTGTCTTTGATTTAAAAGGTGTCGTAAAATAAATTTATCACTGCTGTTAGATAACTCAAAACTGGCCATCATCTAATATACATGTATAGCAACAATGTTTCGAAACATGAGATAATTAGAATATTAATGAAATCTTGCATATTTAAGTTGAATCGATCCTTCGTTTTGTTTGTTTGTTTGTTTTTATTTATGCACAAAGCTACACAAGGGCTATCTGTGCTCTGCCCACCACGGGTATCGAAACCCGGTTTCTAGCGTTGTAAGTCCGCAGACATACCGCTGTGCCACTGGGGGGGGGGCTTCGTTTTGTTCTAAGCCTACTGATACAGTCTGACCATTTGCTGTATATCATGTAAATACATAGATAGTGTATTATAAATTACTTTCGTTTTAATAACACTTTCCCGTAAATACGTATATAGCAACAATGTGTTATAATTAGTGTTAAGCATCCTTTTTTATGACGATTTAATTAACTAATGAATTAGTGTTCAGCATCCTTTTTTTAGGACGAATTAATTAATCAACTATCGAATTAATGATTAATTATATTCTTGTTGAGACATGTATTGCGTGCATGGTAAACATGTGTATAAGTGTGATCATGTTACGTTAAATAATACATCATGTCATCGAAAAACACTTGATTGATAATTAAAGAGTGAGTTTTAATTAAGATATCATAATTTTAGGACATACAAATGGTAAGGAAATTTATTTAACTGATGAATTAGCATTAAGCATCCTTTTTTAATGACAATTTAATTAACTAATGAATTAGTGTTAAGCTTCCGTTTTAGGACTAATTAATTAATTAATTATCGAATTAATGATTAATTATATTCTTGTTAAAACTTGTATGAGTCATGACTGCCTAGAAACACATTCTCTACTCTGTGGTAGGATGGTTTAATTATTAACTAATGAATTAGTGTTTATTGTCCTTTTTAGGATTAACTAATTCATTAGTGTTAAGCATCTTTTTTAGGGTGGTTTAATTATAAGTGATTTGATGAATTAATTATAAGTGATTTAATGAATTAATTATAAGTGATTTAATAAATTAATTATAAGTGATTTAACTAATTAGTCATAAGCATCCCTTTTAGAATGATTTAATTAATTAATGATTAATTATCGACATGATGAGACATGTATTGTATGAGTCATGGACGCCTGTCATGGTGGCCTAGAAACACGTTCTCTACTTTGTGGTACTGTTACATAATCATCCATTATGGCCGTCTGTCTGGTATCGAACTATAACTTCAACCTTTAGTTAGTTGCGCCCTTTGGGGGCACTTTATTGAACTATGACATAATGGCCGCCTGTCACGGCGGCCCAGCAACGCGTCCCTAACGTCCCTCTGATGGCAACTTTAGGAACCATGATGTATTCATCTTTGATGATATCATCCCTCTCCCCCTCTCCCCAGCTTCCGTCTTTATGTGTCATGGCGGCATGCCAACTTCCCCCTGTCAAGTGCAGCCTTTACCACTTTTATATTTATGTTTGACTTGTTTGGAATGTATTATTTGAAAAAAAGTGAATTGTGTGCTGTCCGTTTAATGTCGAAATATATTGCCAACAAGTCACAGACACCAACTGTAAGAACATCCTGCACATCCATATACGTAAAAATACCTGACATAAACCTTACACTGAGCCTGGACATCAGTTATCCTGCACATCCATATACATAAAAATACCTGACATAAACCATACACTGAACCTGGACATCAATTATCCTGCACATCCATATACGTAAAAATATCTGACATAAACCCTACACTGAACCTGGACATCAATTATCCTGCACATCCATATACGTAAAAATACCTGACATACACCCTACACTGAGTCTGGACATCAGTTATCCTGCACATCCATATACGTAAAAATATCTGACATAAACCCTACACTGAACCTGGACATCAGTTATCCTGCACATCCATATACGTAAGAATACCTGACATAAACCCTACACTGAACCTGGACATCAGTTTTCAAGGCTGCATATAAACATTAAAGACATAAAAATGTACTTAAGCTGCAACAGGAGACTGACATATATGAGATCCATGGGGATTACTGTGATTTCCCTTTCTCAGCTACCTCTTTCTCATGAAAACCGTCGTTGATTAGCGATGTGTCTAGAAGCTTGTAGCTTGTGAACCTTCATCAATTTATAATCTTTATTACCTATCTTATTACCAATGTGACAAGATATGTCCAGCTTTGTCGAAATGGACAATGAATATTCATGTTGGAGAGATCTCTTCCGTAACCTTAGCCTTCACTTTACTGATCAGAGAATCCTTTCTTCATTTGTAATTTCGGAATCAGTTACTGCCTTAAACGCTTTTCTATTTGAGTTTTACTGCTTTTGTGTTAAACAGATTTGAAAAATTTTCGCTTTATATCGTTTAAAAATCTCTCTGTATGACTATTGCTTGTTAGAAGGGACTGTGACATTACTGCCGAGACATAAAGAACTCTGTACCCAGGCAGCATTTCATTGTCCAAATTTATGATGAAAAAAAATACGGGTGCTAAACATTTCGCCCATAACACACCATCGTATATGTGTAAATTGTACTTGTACGAATAACCTTTTGTGTTAGTTACAACTGTGTCAGCCTGAAGTAGACTTAAAGCTGAATATAATTCCATATATTATTTAAATCCTGATGTATTGACCAAAAATGGCTTTAAGACCGAAGTAAACTGCATATATTTTCTTCAGTTGAAAATGAATAACACTGAAATTAGCTAGGTCAATTCGTTGTGTGTTTATGTTTAAAACTCTACAATGGGCCTGTGTGCTATGTTCGCTGCAGTCAAATTGAACCCCAGATTTGAGTGTTTTAAATACATAAAATTACCACTTACTCAGTGTGGAACAAAGTAGCTATAACATTTATCTGTA
Source organism: Limulus polyphemus (assembly GCF_000517525.1). Lineage (NCBI taxonomy): Eukaryota > Metazoa > Arthropoda > Merostomata > Xiphosura > Limulidae > Limulus > Limulus polyphemus. The sequence goes on along the minus strand of NW_013666114.1, from coordinate 433,411 downwards.
CTTGAAATGCAATATTATAAAGTAATATCCGAAGGAAATTGAATCTAATTATTAAGCATTTTATTATAAAATTTCATTAGAAAATCTTTTTACCACTTTGATACAGCCAATCTATGTTATAAAGCGGCTTGTGTTTGTTTGTTTGAACCGTGACGAAATTTTTCCAACTTTCTCAAACTCTTATCATCACTCACTTTATTAATTTTCTGGCTTTTACAAGTTTGACAGAAATTTCAGTTTTCCTGTTGCTATTCCATAAGCAAGCCGTCCCGCCATCCATGTGAAGCCAGTGAAATAAACGTCACGCCTGACATGAGTAACTTTGGCTCGTTTTCATAAACATAGGATACCCAATAGCTGAATCACCTGACATAAATGTTGAGAAGTTAATTAATTAATTAATTCCATTTCTCTTTGTCATATTTTCACTGATATTTGAACTGTGGTATGTTTACAGCCAATAATTATGAAGATTAATTGCTAATAACTATTTTTTGCAAGAAAGAATCAGTGAACTGAAATGCTTCTTAATAGCACACAACGAGAATAACGTCTATTCAGTACCGTTCTTCCATTATTGAGAATAT
>NW_013666114.1:420175-431824 GCF_000517525.1 Limulus polyphemus | reverse complement strand
GTAACAATATGTTAGAATTATTTTTCAGTGATATTTTTTTAAATGATTTGACGTTTCTGGATATCACTAATCTAGTTTTGAAAAATCGTTGCCTATACGATCACTTAAGTCTAATTATTAATTAGAAACTGTTTGGTATCTAATTATAAAAAACAGTTACTAGTTAATAATAATTTAATTTTAATAATCTGTTACTAACGCCAGAACCAACGTCAGCCATTAAGTAAACCTATTCTATTGAGTCAAACATTTTTCTTTTCTTTCTTCTTTTTTAAAACGCTGCGTTGTAGTTACAATAAATCAACACGTTACTGGAAATAACTGAACTAGGTCAAAGTCTGTCTTCACTAGAGTTTGGTATTCGTTTAACAAAGAGTTCGGACTGTGCCAAATTGCCTGTACCTACACAATTAAAACGTATCTAAATACGTTAGCATTTAATAAATATATATATATTACAAGTTAATCTCCTGATATAAGTATTGAAAATAAGTTATTATTGATTTTTGATGTTAATTTTTATTATTATTATTTAATGTTAATTTTCATCACAACCTTGTATTTGAATAAACTCAGTTGTTTATGTTAGCTGGGCCGGGCGTAGCCAAGTGGTGAGCGTGCCTGGTTGTGAAACGGGTTCGAATTCTGAGGGAGTGGTGCCACTAAACACACTCCGTTCTTTCAGATATGAATACCTTATAAAAGCGACAATCAACCTCGTTATATTTTAACGTCTTAGTGACATCGGGTGTTGGTGATGGATGTTTTACATCTGGTCAGTAATTCAAATTCATTGATAGGTCTATCTGAACCCTGGAGTATTCTCACCTGGTCATTTAGCCTAACATGATATCTAGGGTTTAGCCTATGTGCTGCAAAGATGCCATTGAGGTTTAAATTACCAATAACAAATAATTTAATTTAGCATATGTACTGCTATTTACGTGGATGGGCCTCTTTATGAAATATCATTTCTGTGTTATTCACTTAATTGTTACATATAAAGGTTAGCCTTACAACGCATTGAAACACTCTGTATTTGTATGGAAACAACACAAAGTAGATCTTAATCAACAACTTGATCATTAACAATTTATAAGTAATATGTAATCAATTCCCTGGTTAGAAATAAGTAACATAATTTGATATGTATACTCTTGAGAGAGCATGAAAACAATTTAAACAAATATGTACGTACTTTAATGAACATTTGGAAAAATTGTGTTTGTTTTCGTTAACTTTCTCACAAAGCTACTCAAGAGTTATCTGTGCTAGCAGTTCCTAAATTAAAAGTGATCGACTAGAGGGAAAGCAGCAAGTGAACACCAACCACCGCCAACCCTTGGGCTACTTTTTACTAGCGAAAAGTGGGACTGACCGTCACTTTATAGCATCCATACAGCTGAAAGGGTGAGCATGTTCGGTGAAGGGATTTGAATTCGCGACCTCCAGATTGTGAATTGATTGCCCTAACTATCAGGCCATGCTTCGCCTTCTTTGTCAAAGGGAGTTCAAGTTGGATCCAATGCTAATATTTTGCTAAAAAGCACAATTACAAAATAGCGTAAATTATCTGGTCATTATATATGGACAATAATTAAATTAATGCTAGGTCTATTTTTATTACAAGATATATTGATATTTATAGAGTTGTGTACACGATGAAAATGGTATAGTTGTGATTTTAATTTTTAATTTCTACGAAGGTTTTTAACTTATATAGTTTCAGTTTTTCATATGTATAGAAATTAATGTTCAAGTACCATGAATGATAGCTCAAGAGTTGAGCATGTCAATAAACAAAGATTCATAATGTCATCAACCACAGAAAAAGCAGTTTGAACTATATAAATGTCATTAAACCGTATCAATATGGTGATTGGATAGATTGCAGTGCGTGCTCGTGAAAAAAACAAAAACTTATAGCTAAAATGGGAACAAGTGATATATATGTGTTGATCTTAATTTGAATAGAAAAATTCTCCTTTTTATCATAATCAACATCTTCCTCTCTCTCTGTATATACATATATACAGTTGTATTTCTAAATTTAACTGTAAGGAGCCGTCTGCATTTCTATCAATCTATGTATGTGAGTATTTGGTTAAATACTTCTAAATGCTTTTCTCTTTCAATATATCTGTACACACACACACACATATATATATAGGTCTATGTCTGTTAACCAGTATCTGTCTGTTAATGTACATAACATGTTTATTTTCAACTACATCTGAAGACTTATTTGTTATATTGAATCATTGTTGTCCCTCTCTTAATTGTCTGTTCCTCTCAGTTTGAATATTTTACTATCGACTTTAGAAATATACTTGTCTATTTATCTGTTACATATTTCTATTGGTAATTGTATGTCAAAATTTCTAGCTCTTTAGCCATATGGTTATTTTCCTATACCTCTTGAACTGCCTTTTTAATCTTTATTTATTCACCTAATTTTCTTTACTTTTGTTTGCAATTCATTTTACCGTAGTTGTATTTGTTTGTTTCTCGTTACATAAAGGCAAATTTGTCTAATAACCTGCCTAATGTTTACGCATCTTTGTGATTTCATGAAAATCTAAATCATCAAAATCAGTTGATATCTATCATTTTGGTTGTCTTTTTCGTGGTTGTAGAGAGGATGGAATTAGTGTTAAAACCAAGTTCAAATTAGATCAGGCTGCAACTTGGCCATGATTGAATATATATATATATATAGTACAGAGGGTTGACTACATTATATTAAAACAATTTTGAATATACAGTTCAACTAGTCATGGGACCTTCACAGCCGTGGTGTATTGGAATGTACCAGAACTACATTTTGACATTATTTGGGATTTTGTAGATGGTGTGATGCCACTGAAAACTGATCACTTTGGGGAAGAGTATTTAAAAACCCTTTTTGACGCAAAATATTCAAACACTCAGACCATAAAGATGTACTCAAGTAGGGGATTTAGATCTTTTTCAAAGGAATATTGGTTAACCTGGGGCATCTAGAAAGAGACCAACAACAATTCGAACCCCAGACTCGGTAAGCCAACTGCATCGTGTTGTAACAGCTGAAAACATTTATAACCTTTCTGGATATTCACTCAAACAATGTTCTGTACAAACATACAGTTAGAAACTAGCAATGGAAATATTGTTCTGTTGCGCTTTCTTTGGGCGCTTATGGGTAATCAATCAATGTTCTGTGCATATTGTTAGGTTACGCTTTCTTTTCTTTATATATAAATAGATGTTTTTATGAACATTTTAATATACTTTAAGTAACTGTGTATTTTGCATCAGTTATTCTTCATTATAGTATTGAAGATACTGCTCTAAACTAATCGAATCGACAACATAAATGTTGCTATTGCCCGTCAGATTAAATTAGCTTTGTAGAATTGTAATTACCGTGTTTACAATGACTATAATAAACCGCTTTCAGAGGTGTATGTCTGAGATGACTCATCTGGTTATTAATCGTTATTAATTTTGGTGTTTGAATCTATGTGTAAGAATATGTTATGGGGTTTGTGCACTTATGAGCGTTTATTTCCAGATTAATGGTTTGTGGGCGTAAGGATAGCGTTTATCTCCACATGAATGATTTTTGGGATAAAGATTATATTCATTTCTAATCAGAAACCATTTTAGGTCATACCCTTTTATTTCTGTATAACGTTCTAAAATACTCTGTTTTGTTTACTTCTCATATGTATGTTGAATTCCATTCTCTAACGTTCTAAAGTACTCTGTTTTGTTTACTTCTCATATGTATGTTGAATTATATTCTCGAACGTTCTAAAATACTCTGTTTTGTGTACTTCTCATATGTATGTTGAATTCCATTCTCTAACGTTCTAAAATACTCTGTTTTGTTTACTAGTCATATGTATGTTGAATTCCATTCTCTAACGTTTTAAAATACTCTGTTTTGTGTACTTCTCATATGTGTGTTGAATTCCATTCTCTAACGTTCTAAAGTACTCTGTTTTGTTTACTAGTCATATGTATGTTGAATTCCATTCTCTAACGTTCTGGTGGCTAGGGCACTCAACTCTCAATCTGTGGACCGCAAGCTAAGATCCCGCCACAGAACATGCTCGCCCTTTCAGCCGAGGGATGATGTAATGTTATGACGAATCCCACTTCTTGTTGGTAAAGAATAAATAGCCCAAGATTTTACGGTGAGTGCTGTTGATTAGCTGCCTTCTCTCTAATCTATCAGCTCAAAATTAGGGACGGCGATAGTCCTTATGTGGCTTTGTGTGGATTTCTAAAATAAGCAATTATAATTAAAAGTATTAATGTAAAATTAATAAGCAATAAAAAGTTACAAATATATAAAAACGAACACCTCTTATGTGGAAATAAGTTAGATAAATGTAAACAGACACCTCTGATGTGGAATAAAGTAAAATAAATGAAAATAAACTACTCTTATGTGGAATAAAGTAAAATAAATGTAAACAAACTACTCTTTTGTGGAATAAAGTAAAATAAATGAAAATAAACTCTTCTTATGTGGAATAAAGTAAAATAGATGAAAATAAACTACTCTTATGTGGAATAAAGTAAAATAAATGAAAATAAACTATTCTTATGTGGAATAAAGTAAAATAAATGTAAACAAACTACTCTTATGTGGAATAAAATAAAATAAATGAAAAGAAACTACTCTTATGTGGAATAAAATAAAATAAATGAAAAGAAACTACTCTTATGTGGAATAAAGTAAAATAAATGAAAAGAAACTACTCTTATGTGGAATAAACTAAAATGAACGAAAATAAATACTTAAAGTTTTATCTAATCAAATAAATGATTAAAGATCGAAGATCAGTGATTTCGGAATCAATGTTAATTCCACGAAAGTGGCTCCCCTAGTGGGACAGCGGCATGTCTGCGGACCTACAATACTAGAATTCGGATTTCGATACCCGTGGTGAGCAGAGCACAGATAGTCCGTTGTGTAGCTTTGTGCTTAATTACAAAGAAACCACGAAAATTAACAAGATTCAGAATTGAAATCTAACAGGCTTCTTTCAATTATCTTCCGGCTTTAGTTTCAAACCTAGTCTATATACCACGCCAACGAAATTTCATCCTAAAAACCCTTCAATGTTAAATAATCACATAGAATTCCTATTCCTGGCGTCTATTACTGTAAAGTCAAAACACTCATGCATACTACAAAAACTTTACTCAGTATGTTGGACAACTCAAAGAAAGTGCTTGAATAACCAAAAATCAACAACAGACAAAAAGAACTACATTCCAATTAGCCAGACCTTTATACCAGTGCCACGTTTTTCTTAGGCCGACCACCCAGCAGCACAGCGGTATGTCTGCAGACTTACAAAGCTAGAATCTGGGTTTCGATACCCGTGGTGGGCAGAGCACAGATACCCCATTGTGTAGCTTTGTGCTTAATTACAAACAAACAAACTCTTAGGTCGAAAATGACATTAGAACTAAAACAGCTGGAGAAGATTTTTGGATTGTCAGTGAGAATACTGATAATCTCTGCTGGATTAACCACGATTCCCGAATCAGTTCTTAGTCAAACAGTGCATTTGTTTTTACTCATTATATCTATTTTCACATGAAGCAATTTATTTTCGATTTATTTCCATTGTATTTTATTACTAGTTAATTTTACGTAATTATTTTAAAGTAATTTAGTGATAATTTTTTTTATAATTTTTATTATTAATTTTATCCTATTTATTATCTATTTCATTTAATCAATGTCTTTCTATTCTTTATTCATATTTTTTATAACATCATTTGCAACCAATTTTATCTTGAGATTTTATTTGTTTTGCCACGTTATTTCAAAATTAGTTATATCTAAAATTTTTTCAACGAGTCAACCTAAAAATTTACGAGTCGTCATGGTGAGTTGTTATAGATTTCCATTGCGTCATTGAGGGTCATTTCACTAACTTTCAAAATTGTCCGTGTTTCATTCGTATTTCATCCCTGACTAACGTTATCTTCCGAACGCGCTCGGGTAATCGATTTCTTTCTTTGTTTGTAATTAAGCACAAAGCTACACAATGGGATATCTGTGCTCTGCCCACCACGGGTATCGAAACCCGGTTTCTAGCTTTGTAAGTTCCCAGACATGCCACTGGGAGGGCGGGTAATCGAATATATTATTTTTATCTTACATAATGTATTAATATCGTGATTACGTTTAAGGGTTGTGTATGAACATTTTAGAGTATCCATCTAAAATATTAATATTTGTTTCAGAACATCGTAGTTCATTTGTGAAGATTTTACTTACAGTGTGGAGAATGGCATACTATCTCCTCTTTTCATGCAATAATTAAATAAAAGTACCTTCAGTATTTTTGTATACATACCTTTACACTGGTAGTAGTACAGGTAGTGGCGAAAAATATGGAAACACTAATGTAAAGTCACTTAATAGGGTGTTAGGCCACCACTTGCGGCCAGTACGACCTGCATGCGCCGTGGCAGAGAGTGTACCAGCACCTGGAATTCTGCAAGAGGAATGCAACACCACTCTTCCACGAGAAAGTCAATCAACTCATGCTTAGTCGATGGTAGTTTAAAACGCTGTCTCAGGAGTCGTTCCAGAATATCCCATACATGCTCGATTGGGTTCATGTCTGGTGTCCATGACATATGGATAGCGTCAATGTCATGCTCCTCAAACCACTGGATGGGTGGCATTGTCATCTTGACAGACACCCTCTCTGCAGGACAGAAATGCTGTAATATGGGATGAAGATGATCACTCAGTACCATTAAGTAACGATTGACCTTGCCTTCTAAGGGTATGACTGCACCCAAACCATGCCAAGAAAATGCGCACCACTCCATCATGGAACCACCAGAACCTCAACTGTTGGAACCAAGAACTCAGGGCTGTAAAGTTCTTTAGATTGGCACCACACGTGCAATCGTCCATTTGTCGAGAACATGATGAAGGATGATTCATCTGACCATATCACATTTCTCCACTTCTTGGTAGTCCATAGCCTTTGCTCTTCTTACCACTGGATGTGTAACCGTGCATTGCCAGGTGTGATAAGCAGTTTGTGCACTGCAACCCGACTATGGTATCCCGTTCTGTGTAGTTCTCGGAAAACTGTTTTTGATGAACCTGGCTGCTCTCGCCCCAGGTTGAAATTTACACTCAATTCATTTGCGCCTGCTCGACTGTTTTGCCTTGAAGTTCGAATTAATGCACGGACATAACAATCCTGGTATATGAGCTTTCGCCCACTGTTGCCCTTTGCTTATGATGTCTTTCCCTCGGATTTACACGCTGACATCACTTTAGACACCGTTGTTCGTGAAACATCAGCAAGTTGAGCTTTCTTGGTCACTGAAGCTCCCGCCTAACGAGCCCCTACAATCACACCTCTTTCAAAGTCATTGAGATCTCCTCTTGCAGCCATGCTAGCAGTGATTACAGGCAACCAGGCCTGTCTAGCATTTCAATACATGACCCTATGCATGCTGGGATGTTATGTGCATAATTATACATATACTTGTTGTCCCTTATTTTCTGAACCATCTTAATGAACAGTACTCCCCCATTTAGTTTACAGTAGAAGTCGAGAACGAAGGAAAAACAACCTTTTTTAGACGCCAAAAATAATCAAAATCTTCTCACTAAGGCTTACAGAAAACCATCTCACAAACATCAGTATCTCAATTGCACCTTGCCATCACCATTAGTGTCAAACATAGCATCTTGAAATGTTTAACATAAAGGGCATTTGAAATTTCTTACCTTAAGTTCTTCACCTCCTACACCACATATTCTTGTTACCCCTCCAATACCATACAAAAGCAATCAGCATCTACCGGAACAGACACCAAAACCAACCTACACAAAAACCCAAAATGAAAAGCTATTCACGACTATTCTGGGTAACAGGGTTTTCATAACAAATCCACCACATTTGTTGCAAACATGAAATTCAGATTGTCTTCTAAAAACATAGATTTTAACAATAGTAAAAAATTCTGTACCCATTTGTGAAAATAAACGTTTGGTACAATGGAGTTAAGTGTAAGTGTGTGCAAGAATATGTTGTGGAAACAAGGAAGTCATTAAAGATTATAATACAGAAACATCTGCGAATACCAGCCACCGTTAGTCATCATAGAACACAGAATATTATGTACCAAAAACACAGATTGGGTAAGTACCACGGCTCCTGTTTGAAAGTATAAGCATATCAGAAGGGAAATAAAAGAAGCCCTTCGAATAAAATTGAGTAACAAAGGGCCAGAAAGTAGAGAAATAAGACGAGACACAATCAGCACTTTATGGGATTTCTTAATCCTACCGAAAAACAGTCCTACTTTAATATAATATCAAACGTGTAAATCGCAATGGATAAAGACATGATCTACAATGTACAATAGAGGAAACTGGTTCTTGTTTGAGGCCTAATTATCGTTTCATTCATTACCTTCTATAGTGTTTAAATTGTATGTGCATTAACTGTATATTCATTAATTAAATTCATTACGAATTTCCTTGGGTTTAACAAATTTGTCAATTTATATATCACAGGTAGACTTAATAGATAATTAGGTCTATGCAATATTGTTAATACGTGCCTTAACAACAATATATTGTGATTTCGTGATTTTTTTAAATGTTTTTTCTTTCAGTTAGTGTTATATTCCATCTGGTAAAAAGCTATTTAAAGAACTTGAAAGATTGTCAGTAACTAAAATCATAAATTTAACGTAGTATTTAAGCCTGAAAGTTTCTTCATTAACATGTCATTCACACAAGATAAAAGAAATGCAAAATATCCTTTCTACTTCAAACTAAGAAACGATACACTCAATCAACTTTGCATAGAAGTCAATAAAACCAAAAAGTACTTAGTTGATTCAAATACGAGTAGAGAGAAAACTCTGAAGAGTGGACAGTTCCTTTTCCTGTTTTAAATAAAAGTTCCAGTATCATATCCTGGGCCCAAAATACGTATAGTCATTCTCAAGACATTGAAGATAAGAAGACAGCAGGTTAGCAATCAAAATGTGAGATATAATGACAAGTGACAGTGATTTGTGGGAGACAAAAAACAGATCTCAAATGTTATTTTTACACACTTCTGGTTTTCAATAACCAGTGGACAAATTAAATGAAATGTGCAATAAAATTATCTTCAGTTAAATCGATGTTTATCTCAAATCGTAGGCCTGTAGGTTTCTAATGCTTCGCTGGCTTTCGGCCTTTAAACCATAAAATCTAAAGACTCGCTTCATATAACATAATAACGAAGATTCTAGATCTGTTCCAAGGACTCGCACCTGTATAAAGAAGTAAAGTTTTTGTTCAACTAGTCTAAGAACTCACACCATATAAAAGAGTAAACTGAGTTATTCAACTAATCTAAAAACTCACACCATATAAAACAGTAAATTGAGTTATTCAACTAATCTAAGAACTCACACCATATAAAACAGTAAATTGAGTTATACAACTAATCTAATAACTCACACCATATAAAACAGTAAATTGAGTTATTCAACTAGTCTAAGAACTCACACCATATAAAACAGTAAATTGAGTTATACAACTAATCTAAGAACTCACACCATATAAAACAGTAAATTGAGTTATTTAACTAGTCTAAGAACTCACACCATATAAAACAGTAAATTGAGTTATTCAACTAATCTAAGAACTCACACCATATAAAACAGTAAATTGAGTTATTCAACTAATCTAAGAACTCACACCATATAAAACAGTAAATTGAGTTATTCAACTAATCTAAGAACTCACACCATATTAAACAGTAAATTGAGTTATTCAACTAATCTAAGAACTTATGTCTATGAAACAGAAATGATATAGCGACAGCTTGTTTGAGGATTCGCTCCACATGACACTGTAATTAAAGTTTCAAGATATCGTTTGATAACTTGCGCCAAATGAAGCAATAATGTAATTTTGACAGCTAACTTGACACTCACCTCTGTTTCAGAGCAACATAGTTTCGATAGTTTATTTGATATTAATACTTATACAGAGCAATACAGTTTCAATGGCCAATTTAACGCTAAATTTTTTTCAGAGCAGTAGAGTTTCTTTTAATTTGATATTCACCTCTGTTACAGAATACTATAATAATATGAATTAAACATATTATGTGAAGACCTCGACCCTTTGTGACACAATTAGCAAACTTCAAAGGATAACTATTAGCAACAGATAAAGAAAATAGGCAAGTAGTTAAAATTTCTGACTGGTTTGGTTTTTAACAAAGGCTAACTAAACTCAGAAAGATATATTATACCGGTACTCCTTAATTGTTTATGGGAAACTTGAAATACTTCAGATAATTTTGCCTGCATATTCTTAAGTAGTTTTTTAAACAGATTATCTTAGTTTAAAAGTTCATTCAAAAAATTAGATAAAGCAGGAACAAAGAAAGAGCTAATCGATTTTCAAAATACGCCCTCACAGAGAAACAAGAAGCGAGTTCGAACTAGGGAAAAAGAAACCATTTTTTAAAGAAATGAGTTTGCAGCAGTGAAAGAGAGACCGTTTTTAAAAGTCTGTACGAGGGAAAACATATTTTTAAAAAGTAGTCCTCATCTGTTAAAAAGAAAAATACTATTTAAAAAATAGTTTGAACTAGAAAGAGAGAGAGAGAAAGAGAAAGAAGTCATTTAAAAAATTCGAAACCAGAGAGAGAAGTAAAATAATTTTCAAGAAATAAGTCTATGGCAAAGAAAGGGTAAAAAATATTTAAAAAGCTAGTCCGCACCAGCAAATGAGAAACCATTTAAAAGAAAAGAATCGGTGCGAGAGAAAGTTTGTTATGAATTTCGCGCAAAGCTACTCGAGGGCTATCTGAGTGGCCGTCCATAATTTAGCAATGATAACTAGAGGGGAGCCAGCTAGTCGACACCACCCACCGCCAATTCTAGGGCTACTCTTTTACCAACAAATAGTGGGATTGACCATAATATCATAACGTTCCCACGATTGAATAGACGAGCATCTTAGCCGCCAGAGAGGAACGTAGGACGGAAACCGTTTTAAAGAAATGAATCGCCATTGGAAAAAGGAGAGCTTGTTTGTTTTTTTAATTTCGCGCTAGGCTACTAGAGGGAAGGCAGCTAGTCATCACCACCTACCGCCAACTCTTGGACTACTCTTTTACCAACGAATAGTAGTATTGACCGTCACATTATAACGCCCCCACAGCAGAAAAGGCGAGCATGTTTTGGTGGGACGGGGATTCGAAACCACGACCCGCAGATTGCGAGTCGAGCGCCCTAACCACCTGGCCATGCCGGATTCCCAAAATTTAACAAAACAAATATTTGAGCAACTTAGAATTGCCAAACAATATCTAATATGCTGTTTCCCTCACCATTGTAAAGAGAACAAAATGACTAGTAATAACATTACGAACAATATGCTTGGCATTTCAAACTGTTTTCATTACTAACGTTCTCTTTCCAGTTTTAATAAAAGGAAACATCTCAAAGACACAAAATATCTAGTGGTAAGTCTATTAGTACAATGTATTTTGGTGAGTTAAAAATGTGTGAAAGCATAAAATATCTAGTGGTAAGTCTATTAGTACAATGTATTTTGGTGAGTTAAAAATGTGTGAAAGCATAAAA
>NW_013666114.1:416441-419175 GCF_000517525.1 Limulus polyphemus | reverse complement strand
AAAATATCTAGTGGTAAGTCTATTAGTACAATGTATTTTGGTGAGTTAAAAATGTGTGAAAGCATAAAATATCTAGTGGTAAGTCTATTAGTACAATGTATTTTGGTGAGTTAAAAATGTGTGAAAGCATAAAATAGTTTGTGGTAAATCGATCTGTACAACGTACATGGTGAGCTAAAACTGTCTGAACAAAGACTCAACCTTTGTATCGAATCTCATCAAAATCAGATGAAAACCTTTCAAGTTATGCCGCCGACCTTCAGTGTATCCTTGAACCTTGACTTAAATTCACATCTTCCTTGATAAGTTCAAACTAGCTGAGCAGTATCCAACATTCTGTGAAATATGCTCCGACAAGAAACTTCTTACAATAGAAAAAAATTATTTAATACATTAATCAAATGGTTGATATCTAAATACAGTTGAATTATATAATGACTCTTATAAAATAAAATATTTAGCCTTCCTATTCAGTAACTTTTATTTATAAGTAAAGAGAAAACAGCGAAGAGAAGAGAAAAGAGACTTGTATTCTTTAATAATTAAACCAAGCATTGGATTGAAGTTTATTCACAGCCAATCTAAATAAACAGTAAAATACACACTATATTACTTGAGGTATTGGAACAATACTCCCTCCCAACCCCCACACAAAAGTCAGTAATAGTCCCATCCCTACTGAGTTGGAACCCATGGTTCTGTGGGGGATTTGTGAATGTCACAGCTACTACAGGCAGCCAATAAGAGTTCTGATTTCTTAGATATGATCCCCACATAGGAATGCAACACTACTGCTACGAGTGCGCTCTGTCCATCGATGCAGATATATGGGAAAGGACCATGTCTTTTTTCAGTATAAACTGCTCCATGCCATACCACAATGTCGTGTAGTTTGAAACAAGTAACGACATCATTTTGCATGGCCAGCCCACGACAGCAAGCCGAATAAATATAAGAAAAAAATTAAGCGTTTTGTAATGTTTAAAAAGCGGTCTGAGAGACAAACAAAACTTAGTAATAATAATAAAAGAACACAATATCGTGTACAGCAATTAGTGAAAAACCACAGTAAACGGAAAACCTGTCAGAAGTCTGATATTAGAGAAACTACGTTCGACACATTCGTGCGCCCTTATCAGTCTCAACTTGAATAGGACGCACGAATGTGTCGAAACTAGTTTCTCTAATATCAGACTTCTAACAGTTTTTTCCGTTTACTGTGGTTTTTCACTAAACAAAACTTACTACATTTCGAGGTGCTTTATAATAGGGGTAATGGTCTATTCCACCAGATTTGTAAGAAGGGTTCATGGCTGGTATAGATAAAAGAAATCACTCGGTCATTAATGTTATGTATCAGCTCACTCTCTATTGAAATGGAACCATAACGGTGAATACATAATATTTTATAAAAAAATTTCTAGAAGTTGTTATTTTTTATTGAATATATTTACATAAACAATATGTTGTTGCGTTAAAGCGGTTTTACAGCATAACAAGAGCTCTTCCCCCTTAAAACACTAAAAATGTATATCTTATCAATCTTTTATTAGCTACATTTTTAACAAGCCACTTCATACGTATACATTATGTTTGTGTGTGTGTGAAGAGCAGTACTCAGTAACAAACGTTACAACAGGTGAAATTCTGCCGCGTGGCGGTTCTTGAAGTTTGAACATCTAAGGCAATTTCTACACGTATTAAGTATTTTACATGGTTTTGGTCTAATCAGTTAAGGATCAAGTGTCTAATACAAGCATAGAAAACTTTCAGTAAGACAACTCGAACAACTCGATTGCGTGTATAACATGATAAGTGTCCTAACTCGTCAACTAAAACAAATTATTAATTTAAACCTTGAAAATATTTTAAATAAATAACAACTTCATTTATAAGACGAAAAACACTCATTAATGTAATTAGATTGTTCGTTTTGAATTTCGAGCAAAGCTACACGAGGGCTATCTGCGCTAGCCATCCCCTAATTTAGCAGTGTAAGACTAGAGGGAAGACAGCTAGTCATCACCACCTACCGCCAACTCTTGGGCTTCTCTTTTACCAATGACTTAGTTGGATTGATTGTCACTTTATAACGCCCCCACGGCTGAAAGGGCGAGCATGTTTAGTGTAACGGGGATTCGAACCCGTGACCCGCAGATTGCGAGTCGAGCGCCCTAACCACCTGACCATGCCGGGCCTGATATAATTGAAATCATGACCATTTTCATTTTTAAATATTATACATTTTGCAAATAAAATAAGTTTGTATCAGGTATGGCAATAAATGTTTCTTTATGACGATTTCCAAAAAAACAATATGTTTATGCACAAAGCTCCATAAAGGGCTATCTGTGCCCTGCCCCCCTACTGGTATCAAAACCCAGTTTCTAGCGTTGTAAGTCCGCGGACATTCCGCTGTGCCACTGGAGGGGGGGGGAATAATAAATATAGATAGTTGAAATGAAAATCTTAAACATAAATTATGATAAAGGTTTTAAATTTTAAAAAACTTTCAAGTCTAGAATTATGGATAAGTTTCTTTAAAATATTATATATATACAAAGACAGCTGAAAATGTCCTTTAACGTGTCAGTTGGGCTACAGCGGAAGAGGCAAACACCCATCAAAAACTAAGTATATATATATGCGATCATTTTGCAGCTGCCTAGCTCGTGTTATAGAATACTGAATACAGGTCGGAAGCAGCTGTAACACTGGATACAGGTCGGGAGCA
>NW_013666114.1:406240-415494 GCF_000517525.1 Limulus polyphemus | reverse complement strand
AGGGTAACGACCATGTCGATTAACGAAACTAAATGCTAGACTTTAACATAGACAGAGGAAAGCTAAGTGCCAGACTTTAACATAGACAGAGAAAAGCTAAGTGCCAGACTTTAACATGGACAGAGGAAAGCTAATTGCCAGACTTTAATATAGACAGAGGAAAGCTAAGTGCCAGACTCTAACATAGACATAGGAAAGCTAAGTGCCAGACTTTAACAAAATAAAGTACGCGCTTCAGCGTTGGTAGAACAGAGATCAGTGTCACATATCAACATGAATAGAATGAAAATAAATATTAAACCTTAGCATGAAAAAAATAACCAAATAAAACAAAGATGACAGTCACATTTCAGAGTCATGTATAGTCATATCTACAGCCCAAGGCAGCGTTTGATAGTGAAGGTGGCGTATACGAATATGGGTTGATTTAAAACAAGCATCAAGTATCAATATGTATGCATGTCGAAAACGAAATGAAATCATTTAGACTAGCTATAGTCTCAGCTAGTAAGATATTACTATTTATGGATAGACTAACTATTGTCTCAGCTAGTAAGACATTACTATTTACGGATAGACTAGCTATAGTCTCAGCTAGTAAGACATTACTATTTACGGATAGACTAGCTATCGTCTCAGCTAGTAAGACATTGCTAGTTACATTTAGACTAGCTATAGTCTCAGCTATTAATACATTGCTATTTACGGATAGACTAGCTATCGTCTCAGCTAGTCAGACATTGCTAGTTACATTTAGACAAGCTATAGTCTCAGCTAGTAAGACATTGCTATTTACGGATAGACTAGCTATAGTCTCAGCTAATAAGACATTGCTATTTACGGATAGACTAGCTATAGTCTCAGCTAGTAAGACATTGCTAGTTACATTTAGACAAGCTATAGTCTCAGCTAGTAAGACATTGCTACTTACGGATAGACTAGCTATAGTCTTAGCTAATAAGACATTGCTATTTACGGATAGACTAGCTATAGCCTCAGCTAGTAAGACATTGCTACTTACATTTAGACTAGCTGTAGTATCAGCTAATAAGACATTGCTATTTACAGATAGACTAGCTATAGTCTCAGCTAGTAAGACATTGCTACTTACATTTAGACTAGCTGTAGTATCAGCTAATAAGACATTGCTATTTACATTTAGACTAGCTATAGTCTTAGCTAGTAATACATTGCTTTACCAATTCATGTGCGTGGAGTTTGTGTAAGAATAAACGGCTCCACTAAAGATATATTAAGTGAATTTCAACCTATACATAAACAGAGCCATAAAACCGGTTACCTCTGCACAATTAAGTTTAAAAGAAGGCAATAAATAATGGATATCTCTTCACACCGGGTTTAAAAGCATTAATATATATGGTTAAACCAAATTCATAAGGAGTAGTATACCATCCAATAGGTTCAACAACATTAATATATATCATGACATTAGGTTCTCTAACAGTACTATATATCGTCACACTGGATTCACCAGCAGTAATATATGTATATCACCACACTAGGTTCACTATTAGTAATATATATCATGACATTAGGTTCTCTAACAGTACTATATATCGTCACACTGGATGCACTAGCAGTAATATATATATATCACCACACTGGGTTCACTATTAGTAATATATGTCATGACACTGGGATCTATATCACTAATATATATCATCACTTGGGGTTCACCAGCAGTAATATATATACATAGTTACACAGAGTTCACCAGCAGTGACACGTATCATTGTTCCATATTCACCAGAAATAGTATATATCATCACATCGAGTTACCTATCACTAATATATATGTATATCATTATACGGAGTTTACAATCAGAAATACATCTCATAACACTGGATTCCGAAGCAGCTTTAAATATATCCACTTTGATTTTATCACAGTAGCTTATTGTGACTCTAGGTTTATCAACATTAATATTTATCGTCCGATCGGTTAAGTAGCAATAATACAGAGAGGTGTGTGTGGGTTTTATGCAAGAATACAAAACGAGCCATCTGCGCTCTGTCCACTACGTGGAATCGAACCCCAAATTTTAGCATTGCAAGTTTCAAATTTACTGCTGACCCACTCACTGGGAGACACACAGGATCAAGTTCGTTATACAAGAATGATTTTGAAGCCTCACTTCATTGTTGCAGTGAATTTTACCATATTTGATCATTTTCTAACTGATGCCCGTTCACCATAACAATAGATCTGCAATGTAGATCAACATTGCATGCCATGCCCAAAGAACATCATTCCTCCCTGCTAGCTTTCCACAATCCATCTAGTATATGAAGATGACAGTTTTCCCGGCGCCTATTTCAATTTTGCAATGGCACAAAAGTCCATAGGCGCTACGTTCGGCTACATGACAGATGTATTTCCTTGTAGGATATCATGCATATCCGTTTCATTATCCAGCTGCTTGAGTAGTGGTTTAAAGGGTTTTGTTTCCTAGTTTAATTTCTTGCAAATCTACTCGATGGCCTATCCGCCTCTAATATAGAAATAGTAAACCAGAAAGAAGGCAGCTGGTCAACGCCACCTACCGCCAACTCTTTGGCTACTCTTTTTATTCACGGCTGAAAGAGCGTACATGTTTGGTGAAGGAATTCGAACCGCAAATCTCTGATAGCGAATCAAGAGCACTAACTACTAGCTCGAAAATGGAGGTATGAAAAGGAGTCTTATGTTGAAGAACCATAACCTGTTTATCAGCAATGTTATCATCAGATCTGGTTTATAAACATGTTATTGTCACATCTAATTTACAGACAATGCTACCATAACATGTGATTTATCAACAGTGTTGTCATAACATCTGATTTATAAATAGTGTTATGGTACCATATCGTTTATAAACAGTGCTATCGTCAAATCTGGTTTGTAAATAATATCATCATCAGCTTAGGTTTGACAACAACGTTATCATTGCAGTTGTTTTATCAGAAATTTTATCATCATAACTGGTTTATAAACAGTATTACAATAAACAATAAAACACACTTAATCTTCTAAATGTCTCACCACGTCAAGTTAATCAACAATAAAATTGGTTATGAAAGAAATCAGATAGTACAATTATATTTACTTCATAACTATTTTAATACTGGATATGATTTATAAGCAGTATTATTATCAGATTGGGCTTATGAACAGTGTTGTCACCACATCTGGGTTATCAGCAGTTTTATAATAATAACTGTGTTATAATAACAACTAGTTCACAGCAGTGTTGTCACCACATCTGGTTTATCAGCAGTTTTATAATAATAACTGTGTTATAATAACAACTAGTTCACAGCGGTGTTGTCACCACATCTGGTTTATCAGCAGTTTTATAATAATAACTGTGTTATAATAACAACTAGTTTACAGCAGTGTCGTCACCACATCTGGTTTATCAGCAGTTTTATAATAATAACTGTGTTATAATAACAACTAGTTTACAGCAGTGTTGTCACCACATCTGGTTTATCAGCAGTTTTATAATAATAACTGTGTTATAAAAACAACTAGTTTATAGCAGTGTTGTCACCACATCTGCTTTATCAGCAGTTTTATAATAATAACCGTGTTATAAAAACAACTAGTTTACAGCAGTGTTATCATTACATCTGGTGTATCAAGCGTCATTGTCACCTGATTTCTCAGCAAAGTTGTTATCACATCAGGTTTATCATCTGTGTTTTCACCCATGCGATTTATAAGCAATGTTATCATAACATTTGGTTAATCAGATTTCATCACATGTGGTTTATAAATAGTGTTATTATCACATGTGGTTTATATGCAGTGCTTTTGTCATGTGCAGTTTATAAGCAGCGTTATTAGCACACATGTTTTTTTTAGTAGTACTGTCACGACATCTGTTGTTTTTTCAGTAGTATTACCACGACAACTGGTTTATGAGTAGTGTTTTCATCATATATAGTTCGTAAGCAGTTTTACTATCACAATAAATGTCCTTTGCTTCAAATCATTACCATCAGTGTAAAAAATCGACTTTTGGGCTGTTGTTGACTCTTAATTTTGAACTTTTATCTCTAAATTAAAGATTTTATTTAATTCATACGATCTGTAAATAAATATATTTAAATAGTATCCATAGGTGTTTCTAAAAGATTAAAATCTTTACAGCTTCTACGGCGTTCAAGGATAAAAGATCGCACAAAGTAAATGTTTTTCAAACATATTTTGTTAAAACCTTATGAAAACGAAAACAAAATGTTTTCCAACGTGAACGTCGAATGTTTAGCCTATTGTTTCTAGTTTGCCACATTCCCTACAACTCCTCCTACTTGCCCACTCTACTCTAAAGGCTAATAACAGCGTATAAAAGTAATCTCTTACTGGGAACAACTATTTAATTCTGACTTTCCAAGCAGCATTTTATTCAAAATCGTTTAATTTTTATTAGTAGCGCTATAACTACATGGCCCCAGTAACCATTGCTTTGTGGAGCTCTGCAGCAACTACTTTACCTCAGGTCGATTGATTAGTTGTAATTTTAGCTAGGCAATGTGTATTCGGATCAAATGGAGTACCTACCCGAACACCTTCCTGATGGACATGTTGTTTCCTTTCAAATCAGGAACTCTGTCACAAATAAGAATGTGACACCTCCTCCGCAAAGCAGAATTAACTAGCAAGGTTCTGAAGACATGTCGACGCAGTCGACGCCACCTTTTCTTGTCAGCTTCATGGCGGAAGGGAAGCTAGGCACATAATCCCAGCTAACTGGTGCTTTGGGAGACGTGAACGTCCGTCGTCCCACTCACAAGTAAGTAGCCGCTAGACGGCGATACTATACTGAATTAAACGAACAAAAATTGGAGTTTGAGATATTACTTTCTCCCTTCAAAAATAAAACTGGTACAAAGTATCCCATTTGATCTAAAATTTTACTTTATCAATTGAATAACGACACCATAATTAAAATTACTAAGACATGACTTATGTAAGCACTTTACTGAAACAAAAATATTTTAAATGTAATAATCTTCTCTTTCGCCGACTAATCTAGCGAATTAACATCATTCAACATTCTACAGAGTAGAAATTTGGCCCAGATATGTCATTACTCGTAAACATTCTGCATTCAAAGCATGATGTGTCGGCAAAACTGAGGCATAACCATAATGAATGGCAAATATTAGAAGAAGCATAGTAGGGTATATCAGGAACATAGTAATTTAAAGCATTATACATAGGCATGAACAGAGCAAAAGTGTTACATTTCAGCATAGACATAGCAAAAGTCGAATCACCTTTCAGCATAGATGGAACAAATAAAAGGTCAAACTCAGCACAGACAGGGTAAATAAATGGTCAAACTCAGCACAGACAGGGTAAATAAATGGTCAAACTCAGCACAGACAGGGTAAATAAAAGGTCAAACTCAGCACAAACAGGGTTAGTAGCAATGTCTTACTAGCTGAGACTAAAGCTAGTCTATCCGTAAATAGTAATGTCTTACTAGCTGAGACTATAGCTAGTCTATCCGTAAATAGCAATGTATTGATAGCTGAGACTATAGCTAGTCTATCCCTAAATAGCAATGTCTTACTAGCCGAGACTATAGCTAGTCTAAATGTAAGTAGCGATGTATTACTAGCTGAGACTATAGCTAGTCTATCCGTAAATAGCAATGTCTTACTAGCTGAGACTATAACTAGTCTAAATATAAGTAGCAATGTCTTACTAGCTGAGACTATAGCTAGTCTATCCGTAAATAGCAATGTATTACTAGCTGAGACTATAGCTAGTCTAAATGTAAGTAGCAATGTCTTACTAGCTGAGACTATAGCTAGTCTATCCGTAAGTAGCAATGTATTAATAGCTGAGACTATAGCTAGTCTATCCGTAAATAGCAATGTATTAATAGCTGAGACTATAGCTAGTCTAAATGTAAGTAGCAATGTCTTACTAGCTGAGACTATAATTTACGGATAGACTAGCTGTATATTACTATATACACATGTGCAACACAAAATTCATCTTCAAATTGAACTAAGAATTTACCAGATCAATTCATGATCATGTTTGATCTTTTCAAAATATTGCGTATTCTGTTTCCATGGTTGCGTGGAAATATTAAAAAAGTTAAAAAGTTATAGAAGACAATCCACTCAGTCTCTTGAAGTTGTTAACCAGCTCTTTTGCCAATTTCTAAATATTGTATTTAACTAATAATAAAACCCCGAAACATCAACATCTTGATTTTCAAGAATTTTTGTAAATAGACAACGAAAACACACAATTCTCTTTCATTTTATCAAATTTAACTGATTTTAAATCTCTCCAAGTTCAATAATAACACAATAAAATACCGCTCTACAAAATCACTGTAATTATGTTTTGACTTAGCCTCAATGCAAGACATCTTTACGCGTTTGCGTATTTTAAATAGCCCGTTATGTTGTGGACAAGCATGTTCAGACGACTCAAACTACTTACTTATTTTCATTATCCTTATGGTAGGAAGTTTAGTGCATGTTTGCAAGAAGGAGGATAAAATGACACATACCTTGAGAAACTTTGTGCAGAAGTTAAAATAGTCATATAACATACATTATTACATGATAGGACATGAATGATTTGATGTAATTTTACATAAGCTTGCATATTGGCTTGGCATAGGAAGCTAGATTATAAAAATGGAATTAAGAGTTATGAAGGAATATCAGGCTTAGATGGTAGAGTATGACATGTGAGTTAAGACTGTGTTGAATGTTTTAAGAGTTACATGAAGGAATATTAAGTTCACATGGTAGAAAATGACATGTAATTTATGATTGTGACAAATGTCATTCACACTTACATGATCTACACGTTTACAGGTTATAAAACCTGCATTGGAATTAATATTAACATGATAAAAACAGTATGCATTTCCAAACATTGGAAAATAAGAAACACTTTACATGTGTTGGAGAGTAAGATTTAACATTAAGAATTGAAGACCAGGATGCAATAATTACATGCAATTTCAATGTTATGAAATCACGTTTTATTTAATTAAGAATATTTAATTTCTCGTGCGCGTGTTGTAAATGAGATGTAACTGTATATGTCGGACAATAAGCAGCTTCAGCATAATGCTCGCAGTTCCATTAGAGAAGTCAGCCTACAAGAAAACAAATTCAAAAATGATACATAAATTTATATGTTAAAGGCTAGCTTTAATTATTTCAAAATGTTATACAATCTTAAAAGTTGGAGATTCTTTTTATACTTGACAAAAAGGAAAAGTAATTTAACCGTTGGAAAATAGTTTACAATTTTAGAAGCCAGAAAATGACATTTTTCTTTATACTCTGGAGTATGTCATGGTTCTTCAACATTTTTCATGATGTTTAATCTCACGTGTTGAAAAATGGCGTGCATCTTTACATGTTAGAGAATTACATGAAAATGTACTTGTTGGAGAGTGACGTGCAACGATAATAGCTAACCATACAGAAACGTCTTTCTCATTTATGTTCACTTTCAGTCTCCATGCCTTCTAGCCACGTGACGTCACGAGACCCAGTTCGTATTGATCTCAGTCTGAGCTGAAACAGCTCCAGTCGTTGTCAGTAAAAGAAGGCATGGGAGAAGATGATTGTTGTATCATATCTGTTTCCTTGACAACTAAGGAGTACTCTTTGACTCAGAATACTTTCGCCTTCGAAGATAGCTATAACATTAATTGCCCGTACGTTTAGTCACTTTGTAGGGATAAATGTTTTTCTTCATTTTCCTTAAATCTTACATTTTGTTCTATAAAATCTCTGGCACTACTGTAATATGGCTCTACAGCTCTATTATTTTATCCTACCAAGTATTATAAATTACATCGGTAAATGTCTGTCTCTTTAGTGATTATAGTCTACATGACGTAGAATCGTTCTATGCTAGAAACAAAAAAAATCACTTTTAATATATATCTGCTGATATACAGTAATTACCTGCTTTGAAATAGGCACTATTTTTGATATTTTATCCTTCGTAATTGGTAATTAACTACGCTTAGGTGATTACCATTTCGTATAGAACCATTATTATACTGTAATTAAAACTTGGAAAAAAACGAATGATTGTATCGTATGGTGAACTACAACGTAGTCAGAAATAACCAGGATAGGTTAATAAATATAGAGGTATCAAGCATTGGAAAGAAAACTTTCGCTTCGAAGTAGATTAGATAAATGTGACCGGTAATGAATTATTCCAAAATTATTTCTCTTGATAAATGTGTGTATAATTGAGTGTTTCTCAGCGTAGGTTGGTATTTAATTCAAGTTAGTATCCCCTCAAAAAGTTGATTAATTATAATGAAGCACTGTGTGATTGGATTTCTTTGAAATGGGAATATTATGGTCCTGAAAATTTTGTCTTTCAAGAAATTCTGTTGAATATAGAAAATTGTGAACACGTTATTAAGCAGGCTATTACTTTGTGAAGAGGAAAGAGCAAGTGATAATATGTGTTTTTCAAAAAACGATGGATTAATCGAAACGAACTGTTGAAACGTAAATTGTTCGTAAGTATTATGTCTTTTATCGGAGTATGAAACAAAACAATTATTCCTAGCTAAGTGTGTGAACAGCAAACTATTGTTAAGAAATACTCAGTAAAATATTTGTTACTTAACACCCACTAATATTTTTTTTCTTATTAAACAATATATATATAATAACGTCGTTGACGTCAATAAATTTGGAGAAGTAGAATTTATTTCAAGAATTAAACACGAATAAATTTAATATTATGGAACACAGAGATCCTATACCTACTTACTATTAAGCTCTTCAGTAGCAGTAAACTTACACAAAAATCTGTTTCCACGATACTCAGATGATCTTACATAAAGAAAAATAATAAAAATACTTAATTTATGAACACACACTATAGACAGCAACTCCTTTAATAAATCACGTGATAAGGTAGTTTATGCTCGTCGCAAACCTTTTAACTTTTTGTAGTGAAACGATGAGCAGTAATAAAGGAGAAAGACACTCGTCTTATCTTGAGCCCGCTACGGACAGACTAGCTATAGTATCAGCTAGTAATACATTGCTGCTGCTTCCGACCTGTATTCAGTATTACAGCTGCTCCGACCTGTATTCAGTATTACAGCTGCTTCCGACCTGTATTCAGTATTACAGCTGCTCCCGACCTGTATTCAGTATTACAGCTGCTCCCGACCTGTATTCAGTATTACAGCTGCTCCCGACCTGTATCCAGTGTTACA
>NW_013666114.1:402041-405473 GCF_000517525.1 Limulus polyphemus | reverse complement strand
CAAATATCGACATGGTCGTTACCCTCATGTAATCAAATATCGACATGGTCGTTACCCTCCTGTAATAATATCCACATCTCGATGTTTATTGAAACATTCCTTTTATAAACATATTTGATAATGATTGTTTATAGCTGAAAAGTTTTCTAGATAGATGTTAGTATACTCTTAGCTAGAATATAGAATCTTCGAATATCTTTATTACGTCACATATTCGATGACATAAATATGAGATACACCCATTGTTTATCAGCTTCATTTTATTTTATAGTTAATTGGAATTTTGTTCTTGATATTTAATAAAATTTATATTATAGTGGCGTGATTTCTGACAGTTGTTATTAAACTATATTTTTGCACTGATTTGTGGGCTATCATTGAAACTTTTCTCTTGGTTGTTCCCTTAGTTTTATTACAGGGATATATTTTGGCAACTCAGAACTCAGTATTTCGAACATGTGTGTGTGTATTTTTTTGGACGGGACATGAACATGACCTTTACCACTATGCTGTTTGTTAGCATTTATTATTTTAAACTAAGGCTGCTTAGTGGAATACGACATTGTCTCTAAAAGCACATTAGTTTTGATAAGGTTTATTTGTGCTTAACTACAGTGGCCATGCGTGAAACCACTAGTATTTTGTTACCTTTGTAAACAAGTCGCTAAAAGGACTACTTATACTAGGGTTGCAACTATGCGGGTTTCGAATGTGAGTTCGTATACACCTGGTTCATTTTAATAAAGTATCTTCTATAAATCTTTGAATCTTACTTTTTGACTACAAGCTGTGGAAATTTCTTTTAAATTCTTGATCGAGTTTAAACTTGTATCAAAATGTGATCATGACAGTTGATTCATTAACTGTTGTATCAATTATCATTGAAAAACAACTGCTGTCTCTGTGTATTTACATCTCAAGCACGACACCAACTAGAATTGATAATAATTATTCTGTAAAGATACCTTACAAGTTCAGAGATTAAGTATTGAATAGGGCTATTAGAATAAAAATTCCCATGCTCATCGTATAAAGTTTAAACCATGTACTTTTTATCAGGAACTTGGTAAGCGTAACCTCATTTTTAATGAACTTTATTAGTTAAATTTCGGTTCATTTTCATATTTTCCTTTCTCCCTGTATGTAATAACAGGTTGTTTCTAACATACATAACATGAAAAACCTCTGTAACGTTATTAACCTTATCACACCAGTTGTTCACAGAAACCAAACCTTTCTGAAATACATGCTATTCCACCCATCCATCAGTCATAGGAATATCGGCAGTTTAACCCCATAATAGTAATGAACATGCGTATGTGTGCTTCATGGTATCATTTTCATGCTACATAACAGCCGTCATTGTGGTATCCTAGCAACACATAGAATATTTTCATGCATACGGCACTCTCATTCATAAAAGGGTGTGTTACACCCTCCTTACTGCATTGGTAATGTTGCTAGAAAACGCTAATGTTCAACGTTTTCAAGAGAATGCCTTTTTTTAATCCTAGGTGGCAACACCAAGACGATAACTTCGATTTTCCATAATTTACGGTAAAACATAATGGAAAGTGCATTGTGTTAATTTTTATGTTCACCATTTATATTTCATTTGGTTTTCCAAAACAATACATGCCCATTGGCAAATAAAATTGAAACAGCGTGCTTTCCACGAGTTGTTATAATAATTTTATACCAACGTAATCGATGTGAAATATCTTATTGCGGCTGTGTAAATCGCAGTATAATCAATATTAGCACGAAGAAAGAAAGTGTAAAACATAACGTTTCCAGGAATAGCTGGTGGCTGTACAACCATTGTTTGCTAGTCAAAGCATGCTAACAGCTATAAATTTTAGAAACGTATAAAAATACTGAAACGTGTTGAAATTCGCGAAGGATCAGCTCATGGTAGTAATAATTGTTTGTTTTGTTGTTAAATGCAAAACTACAAATGGGTTAACTGTAAGTATCGAATCCCAATTTTTAGCGTTTTAAGCCATCAAGCATATCGCTGATGCACTAGGGTCAGATAGAAATAAACGTTGTTGTCAATATCTGATTTCATTATACAGAACATCATCATTCATGATGATGTATTTTTAGAAGAAGACACTAATCTACTTCGATGCGGGGTGTGTGATGTATTCTTACAAGCATCGAGGTAGATTAGTGTCTTCTAACCTCATTCCCTCCAACTATAAAACTTTCATAGTTCCATTGGTTTGTAACTGATAACCTCATTCCTCCGACTATAAAACTTTCATAGTTCCATTGGTTTGTAACTGATAACCTCATTCCCCCGACTATAAAACTTTCATAGTTCCATTAGTTTGTAGCTGACAACCTCATTCCCTCTATAGAACGTTCATAGTTCCATTGGTTTGTAACTGATAACCTCATCCCCTCCGTATATAATACTTTCATAGTTTCATTTGGTTTGTAAGCGACAACCTCGCCCCCGTTTGGCGCATTAATTCTCCGTTAGTTTTTGATTAGCGTTAATATTTTATTTTGTATTTAGCTTGTAATCCCCTTCTAAGTTAAATTTTCATATATGCTCTGAGGCAACTCATATTGTAATACCATAACCAACTGTAATTATATCTATTCAGTTGTTGGTATTTTCATATTTCAGAATTATCCATTACTTCATAGTTTTACTTTTCATCTTGATTAGTGTCTTCATGTAAAGAAACATCACACTCCCCACATCAAGGTAGATTAGTGTCTTTTGTAAAACGTTTCACACCCCCAACAGTTACAAACCAATGGAACTATGAAAGTTTTATAGTCGGAGGAATGAGGTTATCAGTTACAAACCAATGGAACTATGAAAGTTTTATAGTCGGAGGGAATGAGGTTAGCAGTTACAAACCAATGGAACTATGAAAGTTTTATAGTCGGAGGAATGAGGTTATCAGTTACAAACCAATGGAACTATGAAAATTGTTACAGCAAACAAACAAACAAACATAGTAGATAATGTAAATGTTTTAAAGAGAATAAGATCAAAAGTTACAAGCTAAGGAACTGTAAATGTGTTCTTTTAAAGGATAAGATTATCACCTACATTTTTAAGAACTGAAAATGTTAAATGAGGAATCACATCGGCCCCAGAAGAGACTTATCATTGTTACGTGTGGTATGTCTCATGGCTCTGTGTAGAGACCGTTGTTTTACTTCTATTATATTTACTGACATTGATAAGGGCGTATTTGGGAATTTGGTAATGTTAGCTGATTTAATCAAAATATTATATCTAGCTGGCTGTGACGAGAACCATATATTTTTATGGTTGATTGTTGAGAGAAACTTATGGCAAATGACATTTAATTATTATAAGTGTAAGCATATTCATGCTGTTATCATGATATCAGTTACACATACAACTTAGATTGGAGTTCTTTATCTATATATATAATCTAT
>NW_013666114.1:390074-401041 GCF_000517525.1 Limulus polyphemus | reverse complement strand
TTTATTACTATATATATATATATATATATATATATATATATATATATATATATATATATAGAAATGCTAATTTAAAAGTGTAAGTCACTAATGAAGCCTGTGTGCATTTTCGGTATCATAATCGTGCAGAGGAAAGCTACTAGGATGATATGTGGACTTTCATATGAGGATAAGCTAGATTTCAAAACGTGTTCTCACATTGACAGAAAAGGGTTACGGGACTTGTAATTATAGTACTCAAAAGTTTTGAGAGAATAATTGATAAAATTGATACATCAGAGTGTTCATATTAAATTGTGAATACACTTTGAAAAGTGCTCATAAATTTAAGATTTGGAAAAATCAGACATATATCCAGTTAAGGCATATTCCTTTTTAAAATAGGGTGGTGAATCTGTGGAACAAATGGCCATTTAGAGTGGTAGAGACTGCAACTATATAGGATGTTAAGATAAATATTAATGAATATTTTGAGGATCAAGACTAGATTTAATGATTATTTATCTGTTCGTTGAGTCTCATAATTTCTAATTATAATTAATTAGCTATGAAGTAAAAGGTATAGATGTTTTAATGAGATAAGATCACTGGTTGCAAACAAAAAATTATATAAATGTTTTAAAGACGATAATATTACATCTTTAAAACTAAAAGCTAGTATTGTTTAAGCCTCCACTATTACTGATTCCATATAAGCTGATCAGCCTGTTAAAAGAAATAAAACTGTTTTAATTGGAAGATCGCCTCTCCTTTACAAATCTTAAACTTGTGTTCTCATGTCCTATGGTCTTCAGAATTAAGCACAAAGAAACATAAATCTTTACGTTATCGATCCCCCGAATAATCTAATAAACTTCGATAAAATCCCCTCTTTCTTTCCTTTTCTAAAGAGGAAATACGTTAAGGGAACTTAACCTATTCTCATAGGATAACCTTCCATTTCCGGAATCCTCTTACAATGGCTGAAAGCTACAAACCGAAAACAAAACCTCTGAATATTTTAAAAGTGGTAAAATCACTAGTTACAATGCATACAAACCATAAACATTCTAGATAGCATTAGGTAGCAATATTACCAGTTACAGAGCGCAGAAACCATGAATGTTTCAAAGGAAAATATGAATAATTCAACTACATTTAGAATAGGAATTATAAATAAACACAGTCAAGGATTTTCACACGCACGCACATTGTTACGGTGAAAGCAATTTAGGTAATCATTATATTTATAAAAACCCTTAAGTATACCAACTACCAAAATTATATTAATCAATAGTTTCTGAATTCCTTACAAATCTATCTATAAAACTTATAGTTGCTATAACAGAAGTAGCCTAGTTTAAAAAAATATAAATATATTAGGAACTATAGTTGTAAACGAGCTCAGATTTTAGATATAATTACGCTATTGAATACTATCAAAATGAAATAGTGTATTTAGATTTGTATTAGATTATCAGCTACTAAAGTTCAAATAACTATTAAGCCTTAAGAATACCACTAGAATGCTACCTTCGAAAATTGTAAGTATTACAAATTTTAGGAATATGTATAAAATTCCGGCTTCAATGATTCAAATATTAATTAGATTACGTTACTTCATTATCTCCTATAAAATTGATGTAATGGTGAGTATTAGGAACATCTATAGATTACTGGCTACCGAAATATCGGCAATAATTAAAACTTAATTAATAGTCATTAACAATATAAAAATCAATGACAAATTAAAATGAGCTTTAAAAGTACCAATTGAATTAGTTTCGAACTTAGAGTAATCTTCTAGTTTTAGAAATACCAAACAAAACAGTCACAAAAATTAAAGTTTTTCGTATTTTTAAAATCTACTAGATTACGAGCTTAAAATATCCAAGGTAACTATGAGTTTAAAAAAATTCCACAAAAATATCAAAGTCTCTGGCTTAAAACTACATGTCTTATAATTCAAACTGTCATTGGCACAGTCTCAAATATAAAAAATAAAGACTTTTAGATATCAGTATTTATCCGAGAACATGTTATTAATAATTTCGTAATTTCAGTAACACAACTACTCCGTGCTTCTTTCCAAACTGTCGCATATTATAGTTTATACAAATCGCAACAGATGGCGCCCTGTGTAATTTATTGTTATAGGAACTAATTCTTTTCTTTTTTTTAATAGTACAAAAGTTACACAATGCGCTATCTATGCTGTGCCCGCCAGGCATTGAAACACGGTTTTTAGCATTATAAATCTTCAGACTTAGCGCCGTGCCACTGGGGGAAAATATATCTTTGCAGTAGACATTGAGCTGATTTCACTAAAACTGCATTTCTTTTGCAGAAAGTTTCCTCCTTTGTTTGGCTTTGCAAAATCCTAAATATATCAGCACACTACTGTCAAGAAATTAAAATATTTTGACGTCAAGTTATTGTACGGTTTATAGAGCGATATTTGTATTCTACAAAGATACGATATTAGGCAAGCAATAATTCTTAGTTACTAGCGTATAGCCAGTCAAAAATGACAGGGCAAGTATTACCACCCCACCTCATAGTATACCCTAACCTCGCATTTCATAGCTAATTGAAATAAATAAATTTTTCGAAATCAAGTTTGACCAATAAAGAGGCAGAAAAGTGCAACCGAGGCAGTCAAACGCCGGTAAATTCCTTTGTTAACCAATCAAAATTAAGATCATTCATGAAATGAATTCGTGACGTATTCATGGAATAATTATTAGTAAAACTCAGCTAGATTAAAAAATTCTGGTATACAGAAAAGCCAGACCGTTTTGGTAAAACTACGTCCCAGCAATGGCTTTTATGTCATGTTGCTTAGCAACAAAAGTATAACCTAATATTGTTGTTAGTCTATGTAGTGAAAGTATAAAATGAAATGTATAGACAACAAAACTGGGAAAATATTTGTTGATTTCTTAATTTAGAGACTCCGTTTATTAAAGAGGTTTATTATTAAACGCATTTGTGACATAACATAGAATAACTTGATTCAGAAACGATTTAAGTTTAAAATTGAATCGATACTTTTACTTTGATGATAAATTTTATGCACTTGGCTCTAGGCTAAGTGATCCCACACTACGTGTTTACTTTAGGTTTATTATACCAACACTCACTACACTTATAAGGTTTCACGGCACCAACCCCTCACATCCTACTTGCACCCCGTCACTAAAATCGTAATGGACTTTTTTGGATTCTATTTCGAAAAATCAAGCGTGACGTAACGTGAAACGTACTGGCTTTTATATAGGTTAGGTAAAAACATTATCTTACAGCATAAAATTATTGTTGAACATATATAATATTTCAGATCTATACGTGTTACACCAATTTCAAAACATTAAGAGTAACATACAGTGTTTGGTTTAATAATTATAAACTTAATTTTTCATGTTAAGTTTGAGCACTCCTTGTAAATATATTAAATGTATTAAAGTTTCAATATATTTGATACTAGCTAAAGTACCCGATTAATGAAAGGTTATTTTAGGTCATGAAAAGTTGCTTACCTTATATGTAATTGTAAAAAATACAAAAACACGCCCATAAAAACTGCAAAACACAAAATAAACTGAATAATTGTAGAATATTTTCATGGGCCCAACAAACATTCATGTCAAATTTGGTGAAGCTCCATCAACAGGGAGCAAAGTAGTGTCAAAAAAGGCGAAAACGCAACAACGCCAATAAAAACCGTAAAACGCAAAATGCAAAACAGAAAATTTTTATGTAACCCCGCATGGACCAGTTGAACCTCCATACTAATTTTTGTGAAGGTCCATCCACATTCTACGA
Source organism: Limulus polyphemus (assembly GCF_000517525.1). Taxonomy (NCBI): domain Eukaryota; kingdom Metazoa; phylum Arthropoda; class Merostomata; order Xiphosura; family Limulidae; genus Limulus; species Limulus polyphemus. The sequence goes on along the minus strand of NW_013666114.1, from coordinate 397,237 downwards.
AGTAGTTACATTGACATATAACAGACTATTATTATATTTATATAGATAGATCACACATTGAGATCTGGGATGCAGGTGTATTAAACATTAATGAGTGGTTTTCATGTAACGTGTTACCATGTCCATAAGACTCTGAAGCAAACTACATATTGGAGTGCTCAACGATTGTTCTAATATGTTCAACTTATGATAACAAGATATGTGTCGCCCACAGAGGAAAACGTTTTCTTATACACAAAATAGCTAATTGTATGTGTTGATTTATATAAAATATAGTTTATAATTAAGTTGATATAAAGAACATTGCTTTAATTATAAATTCTTAAATGCAAAAATAAGTAAATAATTTGTTTGAATTCATCTAAGCAGCCAAGTATGTTGATAAATTCAAACCTAATAGGGTTTGTAACAAAATTTATCTATTTTTATTAAGTACGTTAAAAGAATCAGTGCCAGAGAAAGTTTGTTATGAATTTCGCTCAAAACTACTCGAGGGCTATCTGAGTTGCCGTCCACAATTTAGCAATAGTAACTAGAGGGGAGACAACTAGTTGACACTACCCATTGTCAATTTTAAAGCTACTCTTTTACCAACAAATAGTGGGATTGACCGTACATCATAACGTCCCCACTATTGAACAGACGTGCATGTTAGCCGCCAGAGAGGAACGTATGACGGAAACCGTTTTAAAGAAATTAATTGCCATTGAAAAAAGAGAGTTTGTTTGTTATAAATTTTGCGCAAAGCTACACGAGAGATATCTGCGCAAGCCGTCCCTAATTTAGCAGTGTAAGACTAGAGGGAAGGCTACTAGTCATCACCACCCACCGCCAACTTTTTTACCAACGAATAGTGGGATTGACCGTCACATTATTACGCCCCCACGGCCGAAAGGGCGAGTATTTTTGCTGGGACGGGGATTCGAACCCGCGACCCTCAGATTGCGAGTCGAGCGCCCTAACCACCTGGCCATGCCAGGCCAAGTACGTTAAATAAAGTTATTTATGCCATTGCTATATCCAATGCCTTACTTATTAAAAACAGATTTTAAAGTATTGTTTAATCCGAATCATTCGAAACAGTTTTGTATTCTCAACATTAGTATACACTAAAAACATAGGAATGGTTCACCAAGAAGAAAAACTATCAGTTTTTAACAGTGAGAGTGACATCGTGTATCTAATGTTAACAATAACATCCGATTTTTTGCTAATTTTAAGAGGTAGCAGTAGTACCTATAAATATAAAAGCCATTCTCTATTCGTAACGCTCCTTTTGTCGGTAACGTTCGACTCTGTTGATAACTTCAAATTGATTCAGTGGTTTGTCTCAAGTGGAAATGTTGAGTTAAAATTCCAGTCGCCTGGGGATTTTTTATAACTTTTCTATATTAAAAACTCATGATATTTACAGCAAAATATTACAATATTAGGAAAAAACGACAATAATATTAAGGATTAGAATTATTTGTTACAATATTTTACACAAAATTCGTATGGTTGTGGTTATAATGCTCAGCTATCATGTGGAAGTCTCGCGTCCAACTCCAGTCGAGATTTTAATTTTCTTTATTATTACATTTACTTTTTAAATATTTAACATCATATTTTCAACAATTTGTTTGAATATTCAGTAAAATAGGAATATAATTATACATTACATATGGGATAATATCATATTACGTAATAAGCAAAACAAAACAACTTAAATACCTTTTCAACTCAATAGATGGCGATAAAATACATTACAATGATGTTTTATCATCTTGGGCAAGAAAGTTTTAAATATTTAGTCAAACAAAATATGTACGCGTTTTTAAAGAAAAGGTATACCCTCGTGAATTTGCTCTTAATCATAAAATTCATTACCTTTGCTATAAAAATTAATAAATCCTAGGGTCAGATACCTGATCATGTAGGAATGTTTCTTCAAGAACCAGTTTTTTCGCACAGTTCAGTTTATAGGGCAGATTTGAAAATAACACTTACACAAGCCAAAACTATAACCAAAGACCATTTACATGAGATGACCAAGTATACATAAAACATATTTATTTAGATTTAATTTTCAGAAGAAATATTATTAAGCATTTACCGTTATGTGACTGGCAATCAGCTAGTATAATTTTTAACATAATAATATTTCAATTAATTATAATACTTAGTTTGTGCTGACAGTAATATCAGTGTTACCAGTAATATATATAGTTTTTGAAACTAACTGTGACACCATAACTGGAAGTTACTAGTAATATTTGAAAAATGTATTACTCTCAACTTTAAACATAACTGGTATTATGAGAAACATGCTTACATACTCATGTTTCTCTGTTATCAGTAACATTCAGTATGTAACGTTGACAATAAAGCATGTTTCTCCTATACTCAGTTACACCAAATATTTAACATTGAGAGTAACATCATGTTTCTCCTATAATCACTTACACAAAATCTGTAACATTGAGAGTAACATCATGTTTCTCCTATAATCACTTACACCAAATCTGTAACATTGAGAGTAACATCACGTTTCTCCTATAATCACTTACACCAAATATTTAACATTGAGAGTAACATCACGTTTCTCCTATAATCACTTACACCGAATCCATAACATTGAGAGTAACATCATGTTGCTCCTATAATCACTTACACCAAATATGTAACATTGAGAATAACATCATGTTTCTCCTATAATCACTTACACCAAATCTGTAACATTGAGGGTAACATCATGTTTCTTCTATAATCACTTACACCAAATCTGTAACATTGAGAGTAACGTCATGTTTCTCCTATAATCACTTACACCAAATTTGTAACATTGAGAGTAACGTCACGTTTCTCCTATAATCACTTACACCAAATCTGTAACATTGAGAGTAACGTCACGTTTCTCCTATAATCACTTACACCAAATCTTTAACATTGAGAGTAACATCATGTTTCTCCTATAATCACTTACACCAAATCTGTAACATTGAGAGTAACATCACGTTTCTCCTATAATCACTTACACCAAATATTTAACATTGAGAATAACATCATGTTTCTCCTATAATCACTTACACCAAATCTGTAACATTGAGAATAACATCATGTTTCTTTTATAATCACTTAGACCAAATCTGTAACATTGAGAGTAACATAATGTTTCTCCTATAATCACTTACACCAAATCTGTAACATTGAGAGTAACATTATATTTCTCGTAGAATTATTAGCATCCAGTCTGTAACGCTAAGAATAATGTCGTGTTTTTAAAATCACCAATAACTTCCATTTTGTAGTCCAATCGGTGTCTTGATACACTCTTAATGTAATATCCCTTATCTAAACTCTAAAAATAATGTGTAATATCTGGATAAACAGAAACAATAATATGCAGTATATAATATCCACTGTGCCTATAGACACTGACGATAACATCCAGTATGTTGATAAGAATGACAACAAAACCCTGTATAATGATAAACACTGGCAATATGTCTAATTAATTTAAAATTTAAAATAATACATCTAGTGTCTTAACAAGTGTTGAGAACTACATCAACCTGTGTTTTATTCAACTGTGAGGCTAGCATTCAGTGTACTGACGAACAATGGTGGTAAAATGCAGTATCTTGATAAGCACTGACACAAGCAACCAGAGTTTTAACAAGCTCCCACAGCAAAATCCAATGTCTTGATAAGCGCTGACACTAGCATCGGGAGTCTTGATAAACTCTGAAGCAGCATCCAGTGTTTTGATAAGCAATGATATTATCATCCAGAGTCTAAATACACTCTAAGAGCTAAGTCAAATGTTTTAATAAATGCTGAAATTCACAGTCTTGATAAACTCTTACAGCAACATCCAATATCTCGATAAATACTGACTTTAGCATCGGGAGTCTTGATAAACTCTGAAGCAGCATCCAGTGTCTTAATAAGCACTGATATTAGCATCCAGAACCTTGATACACTCTAACAGTAACATCCAGTGTCTTGATAAGAACTGATAATAGCATCCGGAGCCTTGATTAATTCTGAAACAAATCAAGCGTCTTGATAAACACCGATACTAGCATTCAGAGCCTTGATAAACTCTGACAGCAACATCAAGTGTCTTGGTAAACATTGACACTAGCATCTAGAGTTTTGATAAACTCTGAAGCAACATCCATTCTATTGATAAGCATTGTCACTAGGATCCGGAATCTTGATAAACTCTGACAGCAACATCCAGTGTCTTTTCGTATTACCAGTAACGTTGACAGTAAATTACTAATAGTAGCAGGTAGATTGTAACGGTGATACCATCGTTCTGGTTGAGGTCTGACTTTAATACGAGTAAACCAATTTAGTGTTCTTGAGTATTCTATAGAATTCCTATTTCCTATTTAAGCTGACATAAAATTCAGTTTTAGGTGAAAAGAATGACTAACAACCGGTTTTGAAACACAGGAGTTATGTCACTTTTTTTAAATATAAGTTACAAGATATCTTTATTTTTAAAGAATGAAAACTCCTTTTTCTTTTATTTAACCATACTTTCCGACTTCATAGTCGGCATTTACTGTAACGTGAAAATGTTGTGCTAAACATGCTTCAATTCCCAATTCATTAAAAAGGGCCCCCCAGTGGCACAGCGGTATGTCTGCGGACTTACAACGCTAGAATCCGGGTTTCGATACCCGTGGTGGGCAGAGCACAGATAGCCCATTGTGTAGCTTTGTGCTTAATTACAAACAAACAAACAAACAAACATTAAAAAGGAGTGAAGTTATCATCAATTTTATGTAAAACACCAACTCTGATATATCTTTTATATAGACTGTTACATTTAAAAATAGACTACAACTCAAACGATTGACGGAAATACAGAATAAAGCGTCCAGTTTTATAGAAAACTGCAACCAGTTTCTTGATAATTGCCGAATGTAACTTTCAGTTGCTTGGCAAAAATCGACTGTAATTACCAATTTCCTATAAAAGTTCTTAGTGAACACCAAATTAACAACCGGCATGAAATGTTTAATAAATGATAATAACACTTATTTAACATTATAACACTAACTGCAACATATTTCGTTCATATGCAATAAAAACAACCAATGTTTTAAACACTCACTATAATATCTAATTGATTTGGTGATCATTAAAATTTATAATAATATTTTTTTTTAAAAACACTGGATGCGGATTTGTACACTGAAGACCATCCGTTAAATTTTATAATCACTGACAATAAAATCCAGTTTATAGTCAGCACTAATAGTAGCATCAATTATTTTGTAACACATACGGTTATATACGGTTATTTAATACGTTTTTGAATAATAACATGGACAAACAAAGACGAGAATAGATATATGTAGAGTGATTTAGAGAGGTGTTATAATTAGGATAGTTTGTACCGTGCATTATTTTAATATAACAGAAGACTACTTGAAAAGGAAATAGTGTTCTAGTAAACAGAGGAAGTTTGGAAATCCATCAACACAAATTTGATTCGACTTATGACTTCGTTAAGTGATTTCTGCTTTCGACATGAAGAAAAACTATGATAATTTAAGCCAATCCCAGCAGTTTCACATTTATAGCGCCAGAGGCTTCACTTGCAGTTGCTTAGAATATCAAACGGAATATCACAGCAATCGATCATCGGTAGGCGGAGCTGCTGATGTTCTGAGAGCCTAGAGTGAGCCTCAAAATAGAACACGAACGCTGTTGTTGCTAGGGTATGCATTTGTTTTTTAAACCATTTATATGGATTTTGTAAAATGTCGTTAATATGAGTAATGACTTTTTATTGGGGTAAGGGGGATTTTCCATATAGTGAACACTAGCTGAATGCGTTCGGTTTAAAGAAATTGTAATAGGAAAACATGATAATGTATGTTTGCTTCCTCTGTGTAGCGAAACATGCATTTTATCTGGAACATTCTGATTATTGATTTAAATCTCAAATAATCTTAATTATCACATTCATGTAACGCAGAGTTCAAGACAGGTTTCGGGAATCAAAACAATATGACATTAAGAATAAAGGTAACTATGAAATTGTGATAAGAAAATTGATATGACATAGCTTGGTCGTTCGATTGATATGACAGAGTTTGGTCGTTCCATTGATATGACATAGTTTGATCGTTCCATTGATATGACACAGTTTGGTCGTTCGATTGATATGACACAGTTTGGTCGTTCGACTGATATGACGTAGTTTGATTGTTCGATTGATATGGCACAGTTTGGTCGTTCGATTGATATGGCACAGTTTGGTCGTTCGATTGATATGACACTTGTTCGATTGATATGGCACAGTTTGGTCGTTCGATTGATATGGCACAGTTTGATTGTTCGATTGATATGGCACAGTTTGATCGTTCGACTGATATGACGTAGTTTGATTGTTCGATTGATATGGCACAGTTTGGTTGTTCGATTGATATGGCACAGTTTGGTCGTTCGATTGATATGACATAGTTTGGTCGTTCGTTCTTTCCCCCAGTAAATATTCTGTTACAAGGACATTGTGTAAATCCTATACCCACCATTTTCCTCAAGGAATTTTAGCATGAGATACTTACTAGTAGTCAACAGAAATTGTATTTATATATACACACCAGAAGTCAATATAAACTTTATGTATAAATTTCGTAGCAGTTAAGCGGTAATAGTCATTTTGTTGCAGCAACTGGAAAACTTTATTAATCTCGTGTAAGTATCTGAAGCTTGGTATACTGTTTGGTGACTAGCCGGAACTTAATACGTTAGAGTATGTCAGTAACTTACAATATTACTCCATTCCTTGCAGAAGCTGAAACCTGGTTTCTTTTTTCTTTATGAGAGTTGAAAATTTGCAGCCAACAAGGATGTTGGATGACATTTTTATACCTTTACTTCAAACAACAGAAAAAGGTTCTTGTTTTACTGCACTTTACTAGATAGAACAATTTTTCTAGATTAATTAAGTGGTAAACATTGTAGCACGTTGAATTGGTTCCTACATGTTTACCTCTGTCGAACTTTATTATGTACCTGTCTATCGGTTTTTCTATATTCGCTTATCTACTAACAAGTTTTTATATCAATTGTACACGTGCCTCTAAGCTTATGTAACTAGATACCATCCTCTCTCTCTCTCTCTCTATATATATATATATATATATTATTTA
>NW_013666114.1:385048-389074 GCF_000517525.1 Limulus polyphemus | reverse complement strand
TCTCTCTCTCTCTCTATATATATATATATATATATATTTACTTAATGCACTTAGTTGTGACTGTATGATAGTCTGTGTATGTATATCAAAGTAGCCTTACTCCTAATTTTATGTCTTTTTAGATCTTTCCATGAATAAATATATCTTCTTGACTTCAATTTTATCTGTGTGTAAAGCTGTCCATGTAAGTGTCTATTGAAATTTATTTTACTTTTATTTTGTCTCTCTGGGCAAATGGACAAACCCATGCATTCAGAACATTACTTTGGAAGGTACTTCAGGGTCTGTTTCATCTTCTTGTATACTTTCCTTGAACTTCCAAGTGTACCTATACTTTCTCATTTACCTTTGTTCTAGACCTATTTTAACATTTTTTTCCTTTTTGATCTATCTACATATTTAAGCTTTATTTACAAAATAGTTTTAACTGTTTATTTATTTTTATATATTCCTGCATGTAAAAACGTTTTCAAGATTTTACATATTAGTATGAAAATACTAATATGTCAAATCTTGAAAACGTTTCTTTATCTCTTGTTTGTTTACATTATGGAATATTATTTCTCTACATCATAGAGTTTGTATCATCTGCCTAAATAATAAACATACGGTTAAGAACGACTGTGTAAATTTTCATCCTCTTACAGACTAAAGCTTTATTAATAAATTACTATTTCTCTGCATTCGTAGCTGACCTGAATTCATGAATGATTCTCTGCTTCTCTCTCTATGTTAGAAGAGCGTTTTCAAATAAAATACAGCTGTATGAATCACTACAGCTAACAACACTTCTCATAAGAATGGGTGTATTCTAGGTATAGTTAGTCCAAGTATAGAAACTATGTACTGGCTACGACGAATTATATCACGTGGTTTTATTTTAGTTCTTCGTTGTCTGGCTAAATTTAAATCGAAACTTTTTGACGATATTGAATAATCAATGTCAAATTGTGTACACAGAAATAGCTGTTGACATGTTTATAATACCATATCCAAATAATTACTTTGCTATACCTCTCCCGTACATATTATGATGAATAATTACTTTAAATTATAAAAGAAAATTAGTATTAAGACTGGAGTACGCTTACCGTAGTTCATCTTTCTTTATACGCCAGACTAAACCAATATCAATCAGTCGATGTAGGTAGACGTATGTTTTTCCAAAGTAAAACGATCTGATAGCGTGATAAGTATCTACAAGAACTGACTTCGTATTCAGTTTAAAGTAATAAAGAATTGTGCTTGTTAGGGTCGGTATAACGGTTAGCGTTGGTTGGGATACGACGGGGTAAAGAAAGAATCACATGTAATCACTGTGGTAAGAAATACCATGGTAGATGGTTGCTCCAAACCGTCTTAGTTTTACCATGTATATTTAAACTTTGACTTTAATATTGGATAGACGTTTCATAGAGAAACATTGATCTAAAACCCATGATGCCAAGTGTAAAATGTATAATGTTCACATTTTATAAACGAACAGAAGAGTAATATAAATTACTTTGCTTGTTTGGTAATAAATTGAATTTTTATGTACCCGAAGACAATTGATCTATCAGACAAAAGTTGCTTTTGTAATAAAAGTCTATTAATTAGTAAGTTTTAGACTTCAAGACTTCAAATTTTTGCTAACAAAACAAATAACGTTAACTAAGATGCAGTAACCGAAACAAATATTATAATGTGAGTCACTAAATTTGTACCAAATGTCTGATTGGATATTTAAAGGTTAAAACAGTGTTAACTCTTCAAATTATCTTACACCAAATTGTAAAATTACCTTAGATTTAGGAAATTAATTCTTTTTACTCTCTAAGAAAAAAAAAAGCTTATCAAGGGCTACCTGATGGTTGCAATTTACTACATTGGTACTTGTAAAATACGCTCCTTGCAAGTAGTTTACTTATTTAATAATAGGTACAGAAAACTGAACAATATGAGCATGTTTACAAATACTATTAAATGCAACTGTTACCTTCAACACAGGTAAGAAATTCGTTAGTGATATGACAGCAGTCAAAACACCCACTGCTTCTAAATGTCTGATATACTTCTGTATACTATATACTCGTGCGTATCATAAAATACTTTCAAACCGTCTTTCAGATTGAAAGTCATTAACTATAACAAATACCAACTACCGACGTCTTATCGTTCATGGGAAAACTGTCCTTCCTTTACAACCCCAAATGGACTCTTAAAACGTTCAGTAAAAACTAGTGGTACAGAGTTAAACATTCTTCTACAGTACGTCAGCATAATGAAACCACAGAACATTTAGTTTCATAACCGCGTGGGCAAAGCACAGGTAGCTCTTTGTGTAGCTTTGTGCTTAACAACAAACAAACAAATCTTAATTTGATACTTTCGCTAAAATGTTTTTGTCTCAATATAAAAATAAATGAATCGTAGACCTGACTATTTAAAATGTTAAGGAATACTTGCTTGAAACGATATTAAGAAGCAAATGTAATGCACTGAAAGTTTATTAGCACATATTATTAACCAAGCCCATGAATTATTTAAAATACGGCAGTTAGAGATAGCTACTCATAATACAAAACTGGAATCACAGTTCGTGTATAGCCTTCTGTCTATTCCCTTTAATACTTAATTGATCTCTACCAAACTTTGAAGGTCATCTTAGGGCACAGAGAGGTAGTTTCTCGTATCTGGATCCTTTTGTCACAATCAGGGACACTTATGTCTTTCCTCTTCATTTAGCTGATACGTTAGCAAGTAACAAATTTTCTACCCACTTAGGACAATTCACTTTGGAGAAAGACTACATCTACCCATTATGGGTGAGGTTTCATAATAAACTACATAACTAACCCTTTAGTGCACTCTTTAATAATAACCTGAAGCCTATAAAAACCAACTATCTTAATGGACACTTTTTGTTTTACAAAAGAGTTGTGACAAACGCAGAAAAACGAAGAGTGTTTCATTGTATACCATATGGCAACAATGCACAATTCTGTCACAGTTTTTATATACTACACAATTCTGGCCATGTTATTCAAATAGTAAATAATCTGAACATGGTGTTTAAACTTTAATCAATCTGATCATGATGTTTACACGGTAAACAATGTGGGCATAGTGTTTAAACTTTGAATAATCTGGTCATGGTGCTTAAACAATAAACATTGGGACATGGTTTTAAATTTTAATGGTTTTTACACAGACCACATGGTCATGGTTCTTATGCATTATTCCTACTGAAATATTTCTTTTTAAACTATAACATTGTTTGTTGTTTGCACAGCATACAATCGGATATTTGATCTTTTACGGAATAAGAATGTCATAGCAATACATGATCTTTAGTCATAGTTATTTTAAGTTGAATAAACAGATATGGTGTAACTTGATAACCAAACCAAAAACTTTTTAAGCTATTACAGTAGTCTTTTTTTTATGATGACTTTGTCTATATCCTTATTTTAATGTTATATATTCGCTTCACTGACACACACTTGAATAAATGTCTTGGCAATATTTGAATTTTTTTTTAACTGCACTCATGTTTCAAGGGATTGCCTATTATCCACAATTTTTCACAGTGAAATTGTTAAAGATGGTCTCTATTGATAAATGTTTCACTATTTACAACTTCATTCGTTCAGTATTATAAACATGAGCTTATAATCACATTGATAAAAATGTTCTAACATAGTTGTATAAAAAAATAGTTAATTGATTTTGGTTTTTCAAACAATCGTCATATAAATGTACAAGAAATATTCAAAACCTCTCAAACTATGTCATCTCACAAGAGAGCTCTTTCTACAACATTACCTACAGTGCCTTGCAAAACCATTCACCTCCTGCAAACTTTCCAGATTTTGTTGCTGTCTGAGCTTGCAATCATGAAACTTTCAAATGGGACTATATATTTAGAATCTATACAATCTACTCCAAACTGAGAAAACTAAAAAGACGCTGATATTATGTAAGTAAGTTAGAATTTCAAAGAAAATTAGAAGATTCTCAATTGCATAAGTATTCAACTCCTTT
>NW_013666114.1:360746-384174 GCF_000517525.1 Limulus polyphemus | reverse complement strand
TTTCCTCATTGTCCTTTCGAACTGTTCATCCGAAGTCAATTTCCTAATCTGAGGCCAAACAAAAAAAAGAGCTGGGGATTGTCCACATAGACACTTGAAACAACTTCCATCTTTGTCTAAGGCCCTTACAAACGTTTTCATCAAGCCCAGTTTTATGTGAAGTGGAGGTAATAGGACGACTTTCTCTGTTTCAACCAAACTTTTACGTTCAATGTTTTTCGATCTTGGTATCAGGCTAACTATGCGTGGCCATTGCTTTATCCAGTGCTAGTTTCGTGCTCTGCTGTACCATTCACACAAAAAACATGAAAACTTTGTACCCAACAACATACAAAGGACGTTTAAGTCTCCAACCCTGCTCTTTATATTTAAATTTATTAAGAAGAAGTTCAAGAATTTTGTACGTTTCCTTCAGTGAACCGAATGAGCAATAGAAACAGATGCATATATGTTACCATTGTGAAGGAGAACACCTTTTAGACTTATTTTGGAGGAATCAATGAACAATCGTCACTCACGTAGTTCACAGACTGCAGCTTCTAGCATTGGTATTAATTCAGCGATATTGTTAAAATAAACCAGTGAACCTTCTTGCGAAAAGTATGGTATAAACTCATTCTCACGATTTCTGTACCAGTAAAATGATATCTTTGTAGAAAGTAAGTTCTTATCCCGAAGTCTGGACCCTAAAATATCTGAAAAATTCTTCGGAAGACCCAAATGTCTCACCAAATCATTAAGTTTACCTTGTGTGAAAAGTTGTGGTTCACCAAACGTTTCAGGTATAAAACAATCCCTATCATCATTTCTATCGACATCAGATTCAGAATCAGGTGAAATTGTATCAAGAGTCTCCCGTGGAGTAGGACAGGTACATCAGGTCCATGATGAACAGATCTTATAACAGATTGAAGGCTCGGATTAAATATTTCCTTTTCATTTCGAGTTTTGTAACCTAACACGTTACATGAGCAAACATAGCAGTCATCTCCGTGGTTTCTAGGCTCATGCCAGACCTTTAGAATTTCAAAAGGCAAAGACTTTTTCTTACCTTTAGTCCATTGCCTCAACTCTTCGACACAAACGGTGCAAACACATGATTTGTCTTGGTCCCCAAGTTTTATTTCAAAATACGAGTAATACGTTTTTTTTTCTTTTTTGACGAACTGTGTAATGTTTTGCCTTTGTTTTTTTACAACAAATCTGCCACAAATATATAAGAACATGTTTGGGTCATTTACACAATCACTTGTTGACATAGCGACGAATATATAATATTGAAAAGAAAAAAATAATATCGAAGCGCACGTACAAACAAATACTATCCAGAAGTGACACGTTCTGCAGCCTGTTAAACATTTATATACTAGCGATGTGTTTCTTGTGGGTTCTAGAACGTTTTATAAGACTCTCACGTCGCGATTAGTCTAGAGAAATCTATAGCAAGTGGTTGTCAATATTTTGAGCATAGCAAAATGTGACCCGATTTCAATGAAAATGATTCACTTATGTAAAAGTACATATATAACGTTTTGTGAAAAATCTGTACGTGATGGAGAGAAATGGATATCATTTTTGGATTCAGCGTTCAGGAATTACTGTACAACATATGAAAATTTCAAGACAATAAAACCATCGCAGGCCTGTGTATTGAATGAAAAAATTAATGCTCGTCTCTAGTAGCCGAGGATAAGCACATCGAAGCGCATGCTCAGAAATGTTCTTGATTTTCAGATGGCTTTGTTCCGAATCTGTTATGTAAGCGACTATTAGAAAGACGTCTAGCATAGCTGAAGATAAGTGCATCAAAACAAAAGCTCAGAACTACCCGTGGTTAGCAGATTGCTTAGTTACGTCATAGTCAATAAAAATGCTTTTAGTAAAATATTCATTTTGAGAATATAACTTAGATGATTCTAGAATACAGTCGAACTCTTATTTTAGCAGGAGACCCAGTACTTGAAAAAGAAAGATTTAATATAAGAAGGGACTGGGAACAGATTTTAGTTAAATATGTACCATAATAGAAGGTTCAATATCAGTTTTAGCAAAAAAAAATATACATTCAACTATACAGGTGTTTATAGATATTTATGTAACTAAGTACAGTTTTAATGACAGAAGTAACACTTGCAAAAAAAATAGTTTCACATGAAACTATTTTTTCATTAGTCTATAAATGTATATACATATAGAAAGTTTATTTAAAATTAGGCTCTATGATATCTTACACACATGCTTACGCATAAAAATACACTTACATACACATACATATACATATAGAAAGTTTATTTTAAGTTAGGCTCTATGATATCTTACACACATGCTTACGCATACAAACACACTTACATACACATACATATATAAACAAATACAACTTTAAATAAACCTCACAGTAATTTACACATACGTACAGAAACCTTAAACTTTCGACTTGACTTTGCTGGTTTGTGTAACACAATCTGTATGAAGAATTAGCTGACAGAATGTTACGATTTTTAACAAGTAACAGTGTAAAGTAAAATCTTAAATTTAAAGTTTTATCCGACAATATTTACCTAAATGTCTTGATAAGTGTGTGTATGTTCTGACATATTGAAATGTCACCCGTTAGTTTGTCAGTGTTATTCTTTAACTCGAAACAAATGTTCAAGAGTGCTGTTTCGTCATCAATAGCCTTTTCAGTTTCTTTTCTGTTGGATAACAATTAAAATTAAGGGTATCTGTTGTTCGCTAGCGGCCCTGGCGTGGTGTGGTGGTTAAGACATTCGACTCGCAACTCGCGGGTTCGAATCCTCATCGCTGAACGTGCTCGGTCTTTTGGCCATGGAAGCGTTATAATATGACAGACAATCCAACTATTCATTGGTAAAAGAGTATCCTAAGGGTTATCAATAGGTGGTGTTGACTTATTTTTAGTCTTTTACTGCTAAATTAGGGACGACCAACCGGAAAGGGGATACGTACCACCAGGTAAATCTGATATAAAATCACCCATGTTGCTTTAGCACCTAAAGTGCCTCAACAGTTGTAAGCGGCCTCGAGACTCAAAATAAAAAGTTCGATAGATACTGTATCATATTCTGTAGAAAAATGATACTTTATTATTAGCAAAGAAATCTTTGCATCTAGGGGAACCTCTCTTTTAAAGTAGTTATGGTCCATCAAAGCAGCTGTAAATATGTTACAGACTTCTTGGTACTGAGAATGGGAATAATACAAAGCTAAAATACTTAATAATTCGTAGATTTGAAACCTGTGCTAACCACCATCTTGTTTTGTAGAGGGAGTTAATTGTAAGATATGGTATAAGTATACTGAAATTCAGTGTTGAAGGATAAACACGTTGATGATGTAACGTTCAAGTTCAATACTGGATATATATCAATTACATCTGTCAATCTAACTAAAACAGAAAGTTGGTTCTTTCCACTATATCGATAAAACGTGCATTCTTCGATGTAATCCATTAATAAATTCGCTAGGCCCATTCTAGTGCTTATGACAATGCCATATACTTGTTATAATGTTGAAATTGAGCTGAAAAGAGTTGAGTGCTAATATTAAATTAGTTAAATAGAGAAGTTTATCTGCGAGAGGTTTTAAAGCAGGGTATTTCTCTTTTCTCTCTCTCTCTCTCACTCCCAGGTTGTTTTATCTGAAGTTTCCCAGGACATCCATTAGTGTATTATGATAATATTGCTGGGAATTACACCAACACATACACTTGCTGGTTGTTTTTATAATCTTCGCTAATCTTATAAGGTTTTCGCTGAACAAAAGCTCTTTATAATACACTATTTAATAGTTTAAAAAAGGAATATATTTTTATTCATGTATTTTTCTTCTTAGATGTTAAATGTTACGTGAACAAGATATACCCAGCAGTGAACTACACTTAATCTTGCCTTTAGACTATTACTGATGGTAATAGTCATGATCAATGAACATTTTGTATGTGACCAGTAGAATAGATGTGTTTTTGGTTACTTTAACTACAATTAGCGTGCTAGAAATAGGCAGCACACAGACCTATCAGAATCTTGGTTTTCCTTTTTCGATAATGAAGCTGGTGTTTTGAAGTGAATGGCGTGTCATATTTTTGACGTCAGAGCAGAGCTTCAACTTGAATATAGTTCTAAGCAAAGTAGTTTTTAATCAAATTAAACTTGGTAATTATAATTGACGGGGAAACTCAAGTGATTCTCTAATCTTCCGAAAACGAACAACTTAGGTTTCAATTGCCCAAGAGAAGCTGAATTATTTTCAGGAACTGGTGATCATTCAACGCAGTAGCACAGACTATGCCTTGAGTTACTGTTTATAAGTCAGAGAAGTCAGCCATACACACAAATAGGTGATACCGTGTGCCACTTTTAGTTGTTCTGGTTTAATCGAAATAAAGTATTTTCAAAGTGAAACAGTTTCATCAAGTTTGTTTTCTTTTGGTCAAGTGTGAAGTATTCATTCTCTTCACACAAATTATCCAAAAACTTTTGTAATTATGATCTTAACAGCAATTTTTTGGCTCAGCTTTACCTGAGAATTCCACACTTCTGCCAAAGTAAATTGAAGAATTGACTCTCTCTTTTTTAAATTATAATAAATAATTAAAAACAACGTTTTATATTTACACAATAAAAACTTTATTGAAGCCGTACGACTTCCACTTTAAAATATCTCTCTACAAGTACATGTTTCGACGTGATCTACGTCATTGGCTCTCATTCAAGCTAAAGTGAACTGAAATAATTTCGAAATTAAAAAGAACTTTAAGTAAGTAATTAATTCAAACAAGTAGCATTATTAATTTAAGTCTTCATGTAGCTTGTATTGGAAAATGCGCATACGTTTCAAAAGTAAATAAACACGGTGACCTTGCAATAAATAAATATATTCATATATTGTGCCTAACATCAAATAAACACTTGAAACTCGAAACATCTAGTAAACAGTTAGCATTTACAACACTAAAAAACTGTTATCGTTGTATGTTGAATTGTGGTCTCTTTTTGAACCTTTCCCAAATAGCGTTTTTTTTTTCTAATTAAAAAAAATATACTTTGTGATTGGATTGATAAACACGAAAGATCAAACGGATTATAAATAACATAAAAACGACGGACAAAATCATAGCACTTTGGACATATCCACTTAAATTCATATTTTAAACTCTCTTATGCATCATGATCAATTCTTTGAAGCAACTAAATCCAATTAGAGGTGGTTTCGTGTCATTTAATTGATATCAAAGTTTTACATCGGGTTTCCATACAACTTCGTTCAAACAATGAAAATATAATTCATTATAAGTAAAATAAAAACTGGAAATAGAAAAATATCGAATTTCATAGTTGATTTCAATAACAATTTTTTAAAAGTTGTAATAACAAAAATTAAAAAAATTACCTGATTTAATTTTTCACTCAATTCAAATATAAAATTAAATACTTTTTTTCTATTCTCAATATTTTTTTAACTTATTTCAATCAATTGTCTGGAAATTATAAATTATTTTTAAGTTTATCCGGGCAAAGCCAGACCACATTCCAAACCCGCTATTGTAATTGATTTTTAATTAATTATATTATAATTGTGAGGTATAAGCCTACGAACGTTGTATTATATATTATCAAATACGTAGCTTGCTCTATTACACTAAATATTCGATAAATTTATTCTGCAACAAATACATAATAACTTTTACAATATTTAAGTAAAAAATACCAATATTAACCAGCAACTGCTGTTAATCCAAGAAAAGTATTCTTTAAACTTCAAAGTGTCCAATTTTTCACAAAAGAAATACAACAACAAACAAACGAAAAACGTGCATGTTTGCTCATTTCCTGTAATAAAGAGCTCCAAATTTACTTGTATTGCTTGCTTTTAATGATTGTGTCAAGCAGAAAGAGATTATTATTATTATTGTGGCTTTAAAAAGTTACTGGTATCTTCTTCCGCCGGAGAAAGAAGTTTACCTGTGAAACATGCCTAAAAGTTGTGTGAACAAAATGGTAAAATGGTCACTAACTCTAATGACACATAACTCTGAAAAATAAGCTAAACTCATACTAACTATGCAGAGTTTATTCAAGTTTCAGCAGTGACCTATTATTAAGTTAGAGTTCAGGTTTAAGAGGTAGGTCTACATTATTTCGATTTGAATGTGTGTGTGTTTGATGGGGTTGAATTCATTATCTTTACTGGATAGATTTTTCTAACTATTAAGAGAGTGATCTTCCACTAAGAAACATGTTTGCTCCTCGCCTATCTATTATTAGAAGGCTTTTTATTTTTGCTCGATTCACCAATCTAGCATTGCTTTTTGTTGTGTAATGTCTCACGAACATCAGAAAGCTGCTCCCGGTGCTAAATTTACCAATCACCAACATCTTTTCTGCTCTATTCAATAATCACAGACAGCTTTTCGTACTTTCTTAATTTTCAGTCAAATAAAAAGTATAATCGGTCTGTTATTTGTAGGCCCGGCATGGCCAGGTGGTTAGGGCGCTCGACTCACAATCGGAGAGTCGCGGATTCGAATCCCCGTCACACCAAACATGCTTGCCCTTTCAACCATGGGGGGGGGGGGTTATAATGTGATGGTCAATCCCACTATTCGTTGGTAAAAGAGTAGCCCAAGAGTTGGCGGTGGGTGGTGATGACTAGTTACCTTCCCTCTAGTCTTACACTGGTAAATTAGCGACGGCTAGCGCAGATAGTCCTAGTGTAGCTTTGTGCGAAATTCATAACAAACCAAACCTATTATTTGTGAAAAGTTGTTCGTAATTGAGTGAACTAACATTACATTAAAAGGCCATCAAGGAGTGTTGAGTTAGATAAAAATGAGAAGATGTCTGTCGGTTTATCAAATAGAATATTTTTCAATCTTAACTGAGAAGCCAGTTACAGTCGTTCTCTTGTTCTTCTTTGATTCATCAAACGTGGACGTTTTCTCATTGTTTATCAATTTATGAATCGGATACAGAGCCTGTTTATTGCTTACCAGTAGGCACGATATTTTTTTCTTTCTCCTTGCTGATTAACCCATCATAGATGATATTTAAATGTTATTTATCTGATTATTAACAGATGGCTTTTCACTTTTCTCTATTTCAGACAATTTTCATCTTTCTTTTTTTTTTTCTCGACACGACGCACTACTTATTATTGTTATTTAAATAAAGAACCACTGACTAAATAAATACTTGGCAGTTGTTGCTTTTCATCACCGGTCGTAGTCGGCTTACCATTGTTGTGTTATGTAACATTATCGGGCGACTTTTCATTAGGATGCAACAGACTATCACAACTTCGCGTCTTTGCTTGACTCGGCAATTATAAATAGCTTCGTATTTTTTTTTTTATTGACTTACAACTCAGAGACTTCTAGTTCGTCCCACAGATCCCAAATGAACTGTTATTTTTGCTTTATCATCTATCGCGATTAGTGGTTTTTGCTACATTCACTAATTACAGGCAGTTTATTATTTCTTTCTAACCCGCCAATTACAAACACACTCTCATTGTTGTTCAATGTACTCATGAAAATATTTTTATTACCATCTACTTACTTACTGCAGATGATTCTCAATTTTTGCAGAACCACCAATAATAAATGTTTTTAAATTTTCTCATCTAGCCAATCATGGAAGGAGCTCATTTTTGTTAATTTATCAATTCCATATATTTTTTAAATGTTTCCCAATCAACCATTCAGAGACGAATTCTCAACACTGTCTAATCAACAATAGTGATAGCCTTAAAATATTTTTCGTTTGACCAATCATTGAAGACACTCAATTTTCACAGTACTTACACAGTCCAGTACTGGATTCCATTGAGTTGTCAGTTTTATAGGGGTTGAATTCTTTATAGTAGTTGTATGTGACTTGTTGGCGATAAATTTCAACAATAAACGACAGCATACAATCCACTTGCTTTAAAATAATATATTCAAAATAAGTCAAATGTATGTACAAACATTCTTTACACTACAGGATATTAAAGTTGTATCTAAAACTATAAATAATTCTCTTTTCTTGACAAAGTCCATACAGGCGGGTTCAATAACTTTAGAACACCCTTTGACAAAACAAATTATTCTCCTCTACTCTGGTATTACAATACAGTCAGTGATAAATTCGATTACTTTACCCCGTGGATTATCACAGTTGTACCCAGAGCTTTAAATAATTCTCTTTTACGTCAAAAGTCCACACAGGCTGGTTCAGTTACTTTAGAACACTTTTACAAGACAAATTATTCTCCTCTATCTCTGTTATTACAATACAAGCTGTAAAATTCACTTTAGAAATCGCCACTATAGACTCTTTTGGGGCTAAACTCATAATCACCCAGTCTAACTTCACTTTTACTTTCACTAACTTATTTACTTGGTCGCCTATATATATATATATTATCCGACTGAGGCCTAGAACTTTCTACAAACTATGAGACATTGTGATGTAACAATACTCACTTAAATCAACGAGAAAAATAGAGAAAGTTCGAATAACACGACGTCAATTCACAACAACTGAACCAGCAACAAATGATCCGTAAACAGTTATGTAATCAAACTTACTATAATTATCGCTTCTAAAAAGAGCTTACTTTAACACTCAAGCTATGTAAACAATCTAAATCATAACGTTCACATTAAACTTGAAAATTTATGTATATTCAACATGAGCATTTAGATGGGGTGCAACAAGAAGACTGGGACACAGTTATGGGCGAGTTTGCAGTGAAAATTCAACCCAGAGGAGAATCAAGTTATCGTTTGGGCAGTATGCCACCAGGAGTATAGCTGCTTCTGTGGATGAGCTATCTATACAGTAAAGCTTATCCTGGGTGTGAGGGATATCTACATCCTAACTGAGACAGTTTTTGCTATGACCACGTATGATACAAAGTGGTAATTTCGAGCTGGTCACTGGTTTAAATACTGTATGGTGTGTGCCATCAAGAGAAAGAACCTGCTAAAGCAAGGTAAACTCCAACAAAGAATTGTTAGAGCTCATCGACAGAGAATAGTTCTAGATGTCACTGGTTCACTCCCAGAGACTGAGAGTGGTCATCAATACTTACTCCTTGCCACTGACTGCTTCTCAAAATGGGCGAAAAATTATTCATTGGTCGATACACTGGCACAGTTTGTAGTAGATTTATTGACAGACCACTAGATAGCACATATTGGATCAGTGTAAAAGATATAATCAGACGAAAGATCAAATTTCAACATTTAATTATTCTCTTAGTTATGTAAAGTGTTAATTGTAATGTAGAAGTATGTTTTGCCTTACCACTAACAGTCTGATGGTTTAGAAGAACTTGTAAGATAAACTACCAAGAGCAAGGTTATTATTTCCTGCCAAACCAATTAGGATGAACACTTATTTTCAATTATAATGTTAGTCATGGCAATTGAACAGAGATCTACAGTCTGTTTACCAAATATGTTTATTTTTGGACAGAAAATACTGTCTCCTGTGAACGTGATGTACGGTTCCCCCTCTCCTTGTGCAAATGTCCAACAATTGGCACAGGAATGTGTGAAGTAGCTAAGGAATACTTTAGTTGATGTGAATGAAGTTCTCCATCAACAATTAGGGAATGTCATCAGATGACAGAAAAAGTGTTACAGCAAGATGTTAAAGGAATGAATATAATACTATACAGATTGGGTCTGGCTTTGGTAGATGCTGGCAACATGGAAGCAACATGGATCCAGCTGATCATATTGATACTTCATATTCTGGTAGATTGGTCCATTTTATTTTGAGTTACAGTGACCAAAAGCACGTAGAGCACATAGATAATCTATGTGTATACATGACAAATGAACCTCTCATGCACTGGTTTGATAAAGATTCTGAGGTCGAGATTGATGAGCTGGAATAAGACAAGCATACTATTTGAAGTCATACCGACTCACCCAATGAGGAGGAAAAGCTGAAAGTATTGTTCTGCCTGTTCACAATGATTTAGATGAGAAAACACTGAAGTGAAAAGTGAAAAACAATGTGGGCGGGACCAGCAGACTATCTAAAGTTAGAACAACTGAAGTTGTTAGATGTAATTCCTGGTACGTCAACCGTTTGAACAACTTCCAATGATAATTAGGAGTTTTAAAACTCAGTTGAAAGCATGTTGTAACGGTTGCTTTCTAAGTTATCAGGTGGTTGAATTTCACAGTATAGTTTAAGCAATACAATCTGTAATTGCCCCTTGATTTACTACAAAAGCTAGAATGGTCATGTGGTTGAAGAATCAATGAATGAAAAGACTTTGCAAACTTTGCTCTCTGAACCACCAAGTGAAATTTATTGATGTAAAATTTCGTCTGTTATTTCAAGAAAATCACTTCCAAACACTCTGAGTTGTGAGAACTTTACAGAGCATGCCAACTGGTTTTCACTAGATCTCTATCTACATGGAAAAGTATGACAATTTTACATGCAGTGAAGGAGTGATTGTGAATTATTATACAATAGTTACAGATGACGTGAATTTTAGCTGAAAAGTTTTGAATTTTCTAAATTTTGCTAGTGATTTTATGATGCCTGAAAAAAATAAAAGAGTTGAGTTTGATGGCTCCTAGATTACAGTACATTATGGGATTGCAGCTATCGAGACTTAGCTTCGGAATATAATCCTAGAAGATTACCGAAATAATCTGTATAGGAGCAGGAAGCAGCCTGTTATAAGCTACTAGAATATTCAGTAATAGCGATCGATACGTGTATGTGGCAGTATATCTGTATGTAAATACATATTTGTGTGTGGTCTTGCACACATGTCTGAACATTACATAAAGTCATTCAAAAGAATTATATGACACAAATTAACCAATTGCACAAAGAACACAAGTGCGTGGAAACAAAGAATTTAATCTGTAATTATTGACCTTGAAACTATTAGGTGAACATATAGTACGTTTGTTATTTTCATTATTGATAGTAAAACATGTCAATGTTTGAATAATTTCAAAAAAGAAACGTTCAGAAATTTCGTTTATTCTAAGCCTTTGTAGTTTCCGCATAACACATGGTCCAGAAAACCGTTAAGTTTACTTTGTTCTAGCTACCTTTGTTTCTTTGTTGCTCTCTGGAGATAATACCTATTCTTCTTGTGGAAGATAATGCTGTAATGGTGCACATTGTACATGAATGTAGATTACACCAGTGGCCTTCCCTAGTAGATCAGATGATATTTCGTGGTTATAGGTTCCCCTATATTACATGAGAACGACCATTCACATGTTTAGCGCTAGTCACTATGGGTAAATCCGACGTTGCCACTTAAGTAAGAAACATTATATTTAACAAATATTACCCGGGAAGTGAGCTGCATGACGAGAAGACACGTTGATCAATTCATGAATTGTTGGTAAATAAATATTGTTTTCATTATATATTACACATCGTGTTCAGTTTGTTTAATTCATATCTTAAACTCAGTCAGTTTAGTTAAATTAAGTATTACTTCACGATTTATTTAGATGATCTTCCCGTTATAAAAAGGATATATCTAATACTCTTTGAGGAAATCAGCTTAATTTTATAATACTACATGTGTTTACATAAAAAAATAGAGAAATAGGGTTTGCTAATTTAACATTATAGGCCTGCGTCATTATTAGATGTGGTTATGTAGGGAGGCGGTTGAAGGACAGGTTCAACCTACTTAACTTTATAGGCCTGCAACGTTATTGTCGTTGTTTGTTATTAAGCACAAAGCTACACAAAGGGCTATCCATGCTCTGCCTACCATGAGTATTGAAACCCGGTTTCTAGCAGTATAAATCCGCAGACATACCGCTGTGCCACTGGAGGGCGCATGGTTACTGGATGATTTATTTAGAAAGAAGAAGGTATAGAAGGACTGGTTAAACATATTGAACAATGGAAGGCTGTGTCGGTATTTGGTGTGCTTTTGTACAATGTTAGAAATAGTTTATGTAATAACTACAGCTAGGAAATGGACAGTTAAAGTGTATTAGTATAGAAATTGTTAACGTAGCAACAAAGAACACATTTTGTTATATTTTTTATTGCCTTTTTAAAATAAATTGTCTTATAAATAGTACTCACTTTCAAGTTTCAAATATATCCCCTGATTATTCTCAGATTACACAATTAGTGTTATATTTCACATTAAGACGCCATGATGGTTTTGCTTGGTGATTATTATCAACATACAATGTAGTTATTGCTTGGTTTTATATTTATATCCTGTGAAGTCATACTGTAAAATTACCATACCGTGGAAGAACTACGCTCGGTTTCTCATTAACATTACTTATAGGTGATGCCATGTTTCACATATACATGCTTTGTAGCTAATGCGTGACTTTTCTTTAATATTCTGTATAGCTAGTGTTTGGTTTCACAAAATCATTTCGCATAGTTGGTTCTTAGTTTCATATATACATGTTATGTAGTTAATATGTGGTTTCATATTAACATTCTACTTAGCTAGTGCTTGGTTTCACGTAAACATGCCACGTATTTAATGCCTGATTTCACATTAACATTCATTTTAGCTATGCTTCATTTCACATAAACACAACGCCTAACTAGTATTTGGTTCCACATTAACATTTCGTGTGGATAGTGTACCACTATGTCACGTTAATTTAATATTACAAGATTGACAAAGGGAATTTCAGAATAATGTTTAAAGTATATATTATTTCCTTTTAGTATTTTCAACACTTATTAGAATGTTTACAGAGTTCTGTTGAAATCTTGTATACAATTTCAAGATTTAAGGATTTCGGAATCCTGAATATTTGGTCATATCACGCCTAATATTGATTTTTAATTGTCATAGAACTGCCATGATATTTATAAATATCATAAAAATAATACAGTTCATTTTAAAATATTGACAAAGGTTTTAGACAAAAATTTCATATGCCAGCTTCGCAATAGCACCGATCGTATTTCGAACAAAATGGTTACTTTATTTGATAAAAATATGTTTGTCTTATTCGAGAATCATATAGTTTTGTTGAACATATGCGGTTGCCACCCCTCTGTTACATTAATAACAAAAACTCATTGAGTGCGATACATTGGAGTTAGTATGCTTCTATAATTAACAAACGTTTTTAATCACATTTTGCGTTAGTCAGGTCCGTACTATCAGAATGAGGTGGAGTACATCAGATACCACCTGTGTTATTTTTAATACTTTTAGAAATTAAATTACGTGAAGTCTTCACCTACAGTAGAACAAAATACTTCTGTGATGTTCTTCGAAACTCGATATTAAGAGCAATTATAATACCAGTACTCATAATAGAATTGTCTTTTTTTTTCTTTATTCAAGTGTTAACTTTTATTCTAGTTAATGACAAAATCAGAATAACATAAGAAAAAAGCTGTTAAAATCAGTTACTGAAAATTGGTTGAGTACTACTTAAGTATTTGGCATTATCAAGCACTTGGGATAAGAAATATACTTAATTTGAACTGCTTACTGGAGGGAATGCAACCGGTCATCAGCACCCACAGCCTTTATGACTTCTATTAATTGCATAGCGGAATTGACTGTCACGATTATAACGCCCTTAGAGCTGAGATTAAAGTATCTGTTCAGCGACATATTGCAGCTCGAACATTGACCTTTTGCTAAGGCCGCGCCGAGTTTATATAACTATCAGACTCAATTATTTCAGCCATTAATTGACATGCATATTTTTTTTTATCGAAATTTATATAAAATTTTTAGTATAGTGACTAAAATTAGTCTCCCGGTGGGTCAGCGATAAGTCTACACGCTTACAAGGCAAATATCCGTGGTTCGATTCCAACCACTGGTCATAGTAGTAGCCCCATCTGGCTTTGTTATAAACCAACCAACACCGAAATTAAATATTTTACTGTGCTAAATGGGACAGCAGATCTTGTTCTAGTCATTAAATGAAACAATTAAATACAGATAATATATTATTTTTACAGTCTTACTAAACACATTGGTAGGTACTAAAAATAAAAAAGGAGTTTACCTTAGTGACTAAATGAAACGTTTTATCTTATAATAAATAATTTTCATTTTTTCTTATCTTCTCAACTACGAACAATATTTCTAAAATTAGAAATTCATTATATTTTAGGTATCACCTGGGAAACTCGACTTACCTTGTTAAGTGTATCTTCTAGGATTAATTGTAAATGGCTACATGCTGTCACAGTTTCAAAAAAAAAATTCAATAACCAAGAAAATAATTAGCTAAAACGAAAGCATGGACAGACGAGATAAGTCGTAAACATCATACATTTTATATGCAATGCAACATTGTGGTACCAGCGTATCATAAGCACATCGTATCATAAGAACGTTTGTCCTACCTCTTGTGCTGTAAGATATGAGTGAAACCTATTGAAAAAAGTTGCTCTTTAATTAGCCCCTTTCTGTGAAATTACTGGGTGGGACTAACATTAATATATTAATTATTTGTATAAGGAGCACACATTGTTTATACTATATTTTGCGATATTAAATTGTTATAACGGTTTGTTTGATTAATAAAATGCAATTTGTTGATGTACAGGTTATTGCTACTAATCTAGACATTAATGATGTCAAAGTTAACAGAAACAGGAAGCGAAGGAGAACACAAATATACAACACCCTGAGCTTATAAAGCAATATATTGTGCTTGGAACTCCGTGCAAACTATAAGTGCATGTGCTATTATAAAATAAATATGTTATATGTTCTGTGATTAGCTACCTTAAATTATTACGTGAAACAAAAAAAAATATTAAAACTTACTTTAATTGAAGAAGAAACTAAAATTATGTTTGTTGAGCCTTCGCGAAGTGGAACAACATCAAAATCTCGCCACTTTGAAGGAACCATTCTATGTCATCTAATGAGTGTGGGTCCAAAAGATAATTGTAATTTTAATGACTGTTACTTTAATTTTAATTCTTTCTGAATATTGTTTTTGTTTGTTTGTTTTTGAATTTTGCCCAAAGCTACACGAGGGCTATCTGCGCTAGCCGTCCCTAATTTAGCAGTGTAAGACTAGATGGAAGGCAGCTAGTCATCACCACCCACCGCCAACTCTTGGGCTACTCTTTTTACCAACGAATAGTGGGATTGACCGTCACATTATAACGTCCCCACTGCTGAAAGGGCGAACATGTTTCGTGGGACGGAGATTCGAACCTGCGACCCTCAGATTGCGAGTCGATCGCCCTAACCACATGGCCATGCCGGGCCACTCTCTGAAGAATAAGTTTTAACAAAAGATTCAACAAGCCATCAACAGTTTTGTTAGATGCATAATTAATCAATAAAGTAATTATGTGGAATATCGTTTAAGAAATTTGAATCTCAACTATAAATCTTTCAATTCTTTTGAAAGTTTTACATGATTAAAAATATATGAAATAATAAATCGGCAAAATAATGAGATCAGTTAAGTAAGAATACGAGAACACTGTTGCCACACAAAACTATTTCTGTAATTTATCCATACCACAGTAACACTCAACACAACACAAAACATTTTTGTGATTTATCTGTACTCCAATAACACACAGAATACTTCTGTGATTTTCCTGTTCTCCAATAACACACAGAATACTTATACGCTTTATATGTGCTACAATAACACACAAAACAGTTCTGTGATTTATCCTTTTTACAAGAACACGTAAAATCTCTTTTCTGAAATTAGTCATTCCATTAACTTCTACCATATTTAATGTAGCTTTTTATTAGGTTTTATAAGTCAACACTTTGTATTTATTCTCCATTCTAAAAGACACTAAGTTGAAAATCCTAGCCTTAAATTTCGAGCTTTATCTTAAAATACGAGAGTTTTATGTACTGAATAGACCAAATCTATTCATCAATTATGTAAACCGTAAACGTACAATAACTCAAATTTGTTCTGTTTATTGATAATTAGTTTGTTTTTATAAATCATGTTGAAACATGTAAGGATAATAATAAATAAATAAATTAGATTATCTAAAAGAATTAAACAAACTAAATTGTATATGGTTATATCAGAGACCTCCAAGCTTCAATAATTTCGAAATGCTGAGGGAAGGAAAACAGTTAGCAGTACCGATACGTGCACTGGTATTCTTAACTAAACAGCAAGCATACAAACTACTAGGCTATTTCCAGCCCGTATAACTTTCATAGACAATCGATTTTCTCAAAACGTTTCGGCCATTAATCGAAATGTTTGTTTTGTTATTCCCCACCAGAAATGCCTAAAGTTATTTTACTGTAGAGATTGGAGGTAAATGAATACAAAAGTTATTATTGTAATGATTAAATAAGTACATGTTGATCTAGTAAATAAACAATATTATAATGCCAGTACTTAGATCTCATTATTGTAATGATTAAATAATATCTACTCTACAAATACAATAGTAAATGTTGATCTAGTAAATAAACAATATTATAATGCCAGCACTTAGATCTAATTATTGTAATGATTAAATAATATCTACTCTACAAATACAATAGTACATGTTGATCTAGTAAATAAACAATATTATAATGCCAGCACTTAGATCTCATTATTATAAATATTTCTGTGGTTTATCCATGCCTACAAAAATTAAGAAAATCACGTTTCAGTAACTAATCATGTAAAACAATAACGTATTGCTGTGTACTTTAAAGTGGCTTTTCATTAGGTTTTACAGTTAAGAAAAGATACCAACCTACAATTTTGAACTGCTGACCAGAGGAAGGACAACTAATCAGTTGACCATAACGGTTATCGCTGCCACTCCCTACAAATCCAAGTGTAGGGCGTGTCACGATTCGTGCCTCGAACCTTCCAATTTGCCGAATGACTCGCTAAAAGAAAAAAGCCTGCGCTGATCAATCAAGTAATGGTTTATTAATAAGCATCATCAATGCAAAAATCTAACATTTTGCCAAGAACGATGATAAGACAAAAACTCATTCTTTCTACTTTAACTCTGATACCAGTGGGAGAAACAAAATATTTTTTGCTAAAATAGTGAATTAGATTAAACATAAGATGAAGAGAAAATTTTGCATATTAATTAAGTTGTAAGTTGTTGTTTTTTTCTCTTATATATGAAAGCGTTTATGGTGATTACATCCAAATTCACACACACTCATTAAAATATCCAGATTTGTTTCATCATGTTAATCTTTACGAAAATGCTACGCTACTTATTTCTAATTAAAATCTTCTGGTGCTTTCATGCACTGTTTGAAACATAAGAAAATACAAACGTGCAAATTGTCGGAAGGTTACTCATGATGGTTATTCTATCCATTCTTCAAAACAAAACAACACAATCAAACTTAAAATAGCCGTCCATATTTATAGTTATGTACCTATTCAATCTGAGTAATTAATGTGTTTTTAAATACTCAGACGAAATGATGTTGAAAGATCCAGATATGTTTGAACGGAAAATTAGCATTTACAATTAGCAGTCATTATTCTGCTAAATTATTTGCATTTGTATGTGTAAGAACACATATATGATTCATTACTAAACATCCTACGGGTACTTTTCAATACGTAAAATGGCTTTGGCCTTCAACAACATAATTAGCATAGCCAGGTGGTTAGGGCGCTCGACTCGTAGTCTGAGGGTCGCGGGTTCAAATCCCCGTCCCACTAAACATGCTCGCCCTTTCAGCCGTAGGGACGTTATAATGTGACGGTCAATCCCACTATTCGTTGGTAAAAGAGTTGGCGGTGGGTGGTGATGACTAGCCTTCCTTCTAGTCTTACACTGCTAAATTAGAGACGGCTAGCGCAGATAGCCCTCGTGTAGCTTTACGCGAAATTCCAAACAAACCAAACAATCTAACGCAAACTACACAATGAGCTTCGTGCGCTCTATCTACCTCGGGGAATCGAACAATTAACGTGTTTATGTGGTAGGCATCTGAAATTTTCTTGAACTCCTGAAAAATATTTTTTATTAAAATAAGAAAATACATTCGAATATGCAAATAGTAAATACATATCACGTAATCCATAATTATTCGTCTGAAATATTAAAACCGTTTACAATAAAATCTATTAAAGCATAAAATATGAATTGAAACCCAAAGCTGAAGAATAATATCAGATACTTTTTGTTTTATGCAGGAAATGTTATCATTTTTAAAAATGTGCACAATTATTTAATACTAATTGTTTTATACATGTATAGACAAATTATACGAAACTGTATAACCCGTTCTTCATTGAGGCCAAACCGTGTCTTGCCAGCATTATTACACTGTGGTGCTCTCTATTAACAAAATCGTTAACTACAGCTGTAAGTATTCGAACCTCTCGAATATTTGACTAATTCTTTTTCAAAAATAGAAAAGAAGAAGGATAGCGAACTATTTGAAAGCACTAACCTTTATGGGTCTTTTGAAATGTACTTGATTTGTTTTTGTTTGTTTTTGCGACCTCTTGTACCAACATAAGCGGTGGAACCGAGGGTGTACTAAATGTACACCTATGTGTACGCCTATACGCCTATGTGTACTAAATCTTTCATCATGACAGTCGTCAGTACTTTACTTCCAACTATTAGTGCACTTTGGGTAAGTTTTGAACACAAGCAGGTTTAAGATTCCGATTGTAACCCCAATTTAAAAAAAAATAAACTTAGCTAAACACAATTATTTAAAAATAAAGAATTATAATCCTGCATAGCTTGAAAGTTATAAATGATATTATCAAAATCATAACAAAAATCGCAATACAAGCTATTCAGATGGCTAAGCTTTTATAGTTGTTAAATTTAAAACAATTGAAGTAAACTATTACAGATAAATATTTTTATCGTGTTGAAGTGTGTCTTGCACATTTGATTCTGTTGACTTTTTTTAGCGTTTGTAAAATACCTTATTTTTTCGCTTTTTCTCCTAACGAATAAAATCTTGTTGTACATCTCGAAGTGTACCTTTCACATCTACAAAAAAAAAAACTCAGTAGAATTAGACTGTCAAATTTTTGTACGTATTCAGGTTTGCTTAACAATATATACTGATCATTTAAAAAATGAAGCTGAAATATTGTTTGAAACCTCCTGTGGACAATAAGCGAAGAATGGATTTTCAAAGGAAACTAATATAAACCAAAAGTTAATCTAGGGTTAAATCACAAACCAGAATTCAGTAGAGAGCTTTAAAGATAAAATTCTTATTAATACCATTCAAACTATTTGAGTTAACTTGTTCATCCTGAGCGGTTCTCTACTGTTAAATAACTTTCAGTAAAATATCACATAATTAATAAAGTCACTTCCTATTCTCCTTCACTGCTTCTTCAAACAGTCAAACCTCATATTTTTTCTCTCTTACAGAATGAATTTCAAGCATAATAAGGATTCAAACATCCTTGAATTGAATTTTACCATAAGAAACTAAGTTATTTTAAACTAAAAGTGAATTAAAATATTATTGACAGGTTATGGAGAGTGTCCGTATGAAGACAGCGTGCGTGGATTCATTTACATACATTTTGACGTGTTCTTGTATGTAGATAAGGCCAACCTTCTTATCAAGGTAACACAGCTGGGAAAACTTAAAGTAACGTTTCTGGCTTTTTTTGCATTCTCCGCTATTTATAAATTTCAACAAATTAAAAAATATATTTCAAGCTTTTATATATTTATTTGGAATATACCTAAATCCAAAAGTATTGTTTGGATTAAGTTTTGTTCTTTTCTTAATTCCTAATAATTCGAAGTTCATTTTAAGTTTCTCGCAAAGCTATTCGGGGTCTAATCAAGAAGTGTCAGAACTCGCGATTCACAGAGTGCTGCATGAATAGTCCGTTTTATCACCTTACACTTAACAACAAACAAACGAACGCAGAGTGTGAGTCCACTAAGCTTGTTTGTTTTGAGAAACATGCCAATTAATTTATTCCTCCACATAATTCAACATCTATACAATTATTTTATATTTTAACATGATGAAAAAAGAGAAATTCTCAAAATCAAACATAACTTTGTAATACTGTTTATTAAAAGCAAATAGAATTCGATGTTTAAAGAAAATATTTGAAATTCCTTTGTAACTCATATTTTCTTATTAATGCCAATTTTAAAGTAAATTTGTTTTACTGGTCTCTCTCTTTTGTACTTTTCAGGGAAGTTTTTAGAAAATATATGGATAATATATTTTTTAAATAATTTCTAAAATGTTTCGCATTGAAAAAATCTTTAAGAATATTTCTTACACTTTCAAATAAACCTGTCTCTGCTATATTGCCTAGACATTTGATTTGCTTATAAATTACTTTCAGGATTCTTAAAATTCATCAAAGAATCTAAATGTTCAAATGTATTTTAGTAGTATTATTGATATCAAGTTTTAAGAATATAGTGAACCTATAATACATTCAATTACTTCAGTTTAATCAAAGATAGTTCAGGAAAATCTGTCGTTGGTAATTTTCTTCGGTCATCTTGCATTACTGAACCCATATTTTAACAGCAAGGTAAAGATATGTTTGATGTATCAACAAAATCTCTCATTATGGTGAGAATGTCATTTCATGCCTAAAGAGCGAAATATAATTGAAATTTATAAGATGTTTAGAGAAAATTATGAATATTAAAATAGATTATGCTCTGGTTAGCGTACATGATTGCAGTTTACAATGGTCAAATATGCAAGTTACTTATGAGAAGCAGTATTTACTCTGTAGTTTTAGTCTGGAAATAGCTATTTATTTTCAGAATCTAATTTAGCTAAAGCATCATTAAAGATGGACAGAAGATATGGAAAGTACACATCTAATATTTCAATTATCCTGTATCTGAGTGTTAGTGGAATCTAACTAAATGTAATAAAGTTCAAAATATTGAGACTATCTTGGCTAAAAGATGACCATATGACCATTAATCAAAGAACAAGTAAGTTATTTGACAATTCACAATGATATTTTGTTTCAGTGCATGGTGTTACTAAAATATGTCACTAACCACGTAAACTTTTCATTAGTAAATTTAATAGTCTTTTGTTTCTTTGGTTTAACGCAAGAGAATACAATGGGTTATTTGAACTGTTCTAACCGCTGGTATCGAGCCTTGGATTATTTTGTTTAGCTACTGAGGTACAAGTTAATAAGCAATAAGAAGTTTTAAGAAACAATTTGAAGTCACAATTCTATGGTATAGCATGAATGTTAGTCACTTCAGCCTTCGCATATTCGAATTTGAAAGAAATGTACAATCTTCAGAAATAATTCTTAAAATAGACTTACAATCATAGAGGATTATAATTTTAAGTGGAGTTAAACTAAAGTATATCTATAGGTTGACTGTATTAATGCTTAAAATAGACTTACAACCATAGAGGATTATAATTTTAAGTGGAGTTAAACTAAAATAGATCTATAGGTTGACTGTATTAATGCTTAAAATAGACTTACAACCATAGAGGATTATAATTTTAAGTGGAGTTAAACTAAAATATATCTATAGGTTGACTGTATTAATGATTAAAATATATTTTTGATTAACGTCTTTGACTGACAGTGTTTCCGAATTGAGCCAAGTCGTTGAATTTATACATTTTATATATATACGTATCTAAAGATTAGGAAACAAACTTCATATATCTCAACATCCTAAGTCATTTGGAATTAACCTCAGTTGTACTTACTGATTCACTCTTAGAAGTGTAGTACATAGATATTCTTAACATGTAAAGGATAGTTATCAATATGTGATAAAATTATAAAAACTGAACACATCAGGTCTTCGTATAGTGATTGTTTAGTGTAGTTTCATGTGTTCAAAGTCATGAACTATTCTATCAATCAAATCCTTAAGATTTTTACATAAGAACTTCTTGTAGCTGTCAATCTCTTTGTGGAAAAGATTATATATGTTTGAGATTTTATATGCACGATGAATCAAAATCTTCACTAGATTTTCTTTAAACACAGTTGGTATATAACTTGCAAAATAAAAATAAAATAAATTTACTGGTAAACTTCACATTCAAAGTTACCATCACAATTATGCACTGATGTTTCCAAAAACGCAAGTTAATTATCTCGCTTATGTTCAACAGTAAATTTAATGTTTTTATTTTACAAATCAAATTGTCTGAAACTGAGGAACATGAATTATGTTCTTAAAAATAGTAAAAGCATCTTATATTATGTATGAGGGCTTATATCGCTAAAAATTGGGTTTCGATACACGCGGTGGCCAGAGAATATCATCTACATACTTTCGATAGTATAATGGATTAATATACTGTGGAACAATCCTCTAACCATTATTTTTCATTAGAACCAAGAAAAAAATTTAATTAAAAAGCACTAATCTGGGACCAACAGTTACCCCATCATTCTGATCATAAAGATTACCACTAAACCAAAAAATGTGATTTCTTACTCCATTATCTTCGAAAATACAGATTCCGGAATACTTAAGTTATTAGTCATTAAACATTGAATATAGACTTATTCGTACTATTATTTATCATCAAGTATTATATCTCACCTGATGATGCCATATAAACCCGGTGAAATGTTTTGAACAACATAGACAAAAGTTTTACTCTGTAAAACCAATAAAGCCTTTTGTGAAAATTAACTGTACCATTTCTTTCAAAAAGATGTTTGTACACAAAGATCCAATATTAAAACTATCAAAATTAACGTTACTATCAAATTTTCGATTTTATATTTCATTATAAGATTCAAAAGTGTTTCTTTAAAGGTCGTTAGAAGTATAATTCATTAAAAAAAAAAAACAGGTAAATAACATGCCAGTGGACCATTATAAATTCCCATATTTGAAGGTATATGTCTTATTGGTTTGGTGAGTGACTTCCTGATGGCCTACTGTCTAAATATTGTGCCTGAGTTAATCAATTATGTTTCTTTACTTTCAATAAATAGCTCTGCTATTATATTTCTCTAGTATTAGCAGGATCTTGGTTTTGTTTGGTTCGTTTTGAATTTCGCACAAAGTTACATGATGGCTATCTGCACTAGCCATTTCTAATTTAGCAGTGAAAGACTCTTGGGCTAGTCTTTTACTAACGAATAGTGTGATTGACCGTCAAATTATAACGCCCCCACGACACAAAAAATCAATACACTCAAAAACCTCATAAACACAACCACAAGACTCTGTTCAACGGAATACATAAATGAAGAAATCAACCATATAAAGCATTCCTTTATTCACACCAATAACTTTCCACCTGCTATTGTTGAAAAACTCTCCAGCATTCCCCACAACAAAACTCAACTCACGAACAAAATGTATACCAACAAATCCAACAACAGAACATTACACTGCAGTTTATCTTTTGTACCTGAAACCAGCTCAAGAATTATCCACACTTGGACAAAACTAGCCATTAAACACAATATTCCTGTCAACGTCAAATTCTCTCAAAAACCCGGCCC
>NW_013666114.1:351222-359827 GCF_000517525.1 Limulus polyphemus | reverse complement strand
GTCCTGGTCTATCGGAGAGGACAAAAAAGGCTGTCAAGAGGAGCATCGAAATGGATCCCAGATTAACGACTGCAGATATCGGCCAAAGTTGGTAGAATGAGCCCGAAATCTGTTCAACGGATTCTCCACAGATTGGGTTATCGTTGCAGAGCAGATAGACGGAAGCCCTTATTAAGACCTGCCAACATAGTCAGATGAAAGAAGTGGGCAAGTGATATGATGACCAAGCCTCTGGACTTTTGGAAGACCGTATTGTTCTCAGACGAATCAAGATTCCCTCATTTTTCGGACAGTGGAAGGATATGGGTCTGGAGAATGTCTCACCAAGAGTTTTGGCTCAACAGGTTGCAGCCAACTGTGAAGCGTGGTGGTTTCAGCGTGATGGTTTGGGTTGGTGGGAGATTGAGCTTAGTGGAGTGTGTTGGCAACATAAATTTTGTGAAACACGTCGAAATATTGGAGGAAGGATTCTTGCCACTTTATTCCTCGGGTTTCGTGTACAAGAACACAACGTTGTTCCAGGAAGATGGAGCACCGTGTCACACTGCTAGAAACACTCAAAAGTGGCAGGAAGAAAATGATATCCAGAAGTTGCCCTGGTCAAGCCAATCTCCTGACATGAACCCCATCGAAAACCTCTGGGCCATACTCGACCGGCAAGTCAAGAAACAACCAACTTTGAAGAGCGATCTACTCCAAGTTTTGAAGCAAGAGTGGGCGAAAATCCCACAATCTAAAATTGATGAGATGATTCTCACGATGCCTCAAAGGATCAACGAACTCCACGAAGCAAAAGGAAGATCTACTAGATATTAATTAAATTATAAATATATCAATTCATGTAAATATGACTGAAAATTTTCATTTTTTTCTGAAAAGGTGGTGTCTATTTACTTGTAACCACGCTGTATATATATATATCTGTGTCAGTGTAAGCTACTTGTACCTGATGATGGCAAAACCTTTGTGAAACGTTGTACAGTTGCTATTATGTTAAACTTATATTAAGGTTTTTCTTCATTGTCCATTCAAGCCGTCTCAAAGCATTATTAGTCTCAAAGTGTGTTTTTCCTCATGGAATTTAAACGTTAATTTGTTATGTACACTAAATTTAAAACCAAGAGCTAGGGCTTTCTTTTCAGTCGCATTTAAAACATAACTATAATTATTAATACTAACAGTATTTGATTTTTCTATAGACGTTTGCCTGCTTGTTTGCTTGTTTGTAATTAAGCACAAAGCTACACAATGGGCTATCTGTGCTCTGCCCACCACGGGTATCGAAACCCGGATTCTAGCGTTGTATGTCCGCCGATATACGGCTGTGCCACTGGGAGCTTCCATAGACGTATCACTACTCTGATATCGTTCTAAATTAGTTAATTTAATCAATGTCTTTGTTGTTGTTGTTTCTATGTTGTGCAAGAATATTATTAGCTTCTTTAAGCTGAAGATTATCACTAAGCCTTCCAGTCAAGGAATACCAACTGTTAAGCATTGTTAAAGATCGATATCTGAAATAAACTGTTCAGCCATGTCCACCTAACGCCCACCAGTTATTTTACTTTCAGTAGTTTAAACACTCCAAACTGACGGTTTAGCAAAAAAGGGGACCAGTTCCAATTGCTGGTATCAACAGACAATGTGTTGGCTGTGGATTTACTCAATTGTTTGTCCATATGGGATGACATAGCTTTGAGACGTATGGAGAAATACTCAGTAAGCATTCCTTGATTTTGAGTAGATGCAGTGGCAAGGACTGTGATAGGAATTAAGCATCAATTAGGAACCAAATGTATCACTTGGAACCCTTAATATTAATGATATTACCCCAGATTTATTGAGATAAGGGTGTTGCAGAGAATGAAAAGTATTAATAATATATCAAAGCAGATCTATGCTACTGTATTCTGTGGGGACTCAGAGAGGTAATTCTCTTCTACTTACTAAGTATTTTTTCCACATGCCTCAAAGCTCTGTTCTCCTCTATGGAGTAAATCCACAGTCACACAATGTACGTTCCTTCAAGCAATTGGAGCTGATCTGTTTTGCTGAATCGTCATTTTGTTTATAACTAGTTCACTGGAGTTTCAGCCATCTGGCAGTGACAGTCCCCTTCATTTAAGGGTAAAATATATATCAATGTCAAAAATGTTTAAAATAAATAGACATAAAATGTGGTTAGAAAATATACATAAATATTTCCTTTAAATTTTAGATGAAAATTGGCACATTTAGTAAATGAAACTTTCATGGTTCTTGAAATAACATAAATAGGAGCAAAGCCAATTCTTACAAACCTGAGATTACTTTTTTAAAGGAAATATATTTAGAACATGCTGATACTGTCACCATTCAAAGGTCTGCATAAAGAAGAAAAATACAGGCTGTGTGATAGATATTGATGAAGGAGCAGCACTGTGTCACTCACTAGCTTTTTGAGGCCTTTTTGATCCATCTTTCCATTAGCAGTACCGTCACACAGTGCTCTCTCAACCTATCACCAGAATAAATTCACCAAGCATACCTTGATAATTTTGCCACAATTGTCATCTTTTTTATCATCCTAGTACACTGTTCACGCTGTGATATTGGATATTTTGATAGAAGAAATGGACTTCCAAAGCATCTGCTGCTCTTAGATGATAATATTTTTTCCTATTTCCATTCCATTTTTGAGTCAGATATTTATTGTAATTGACCTCTCCATTTGATCTTTTTGTTTTTACAATTTTGATCAATGATTTATGTAACAGTGTTTATTTTCCTGTCATTCTCAGAGAGATATTGGCTGCACATACTGCTACTTAGCTCACATTCCAGGGTAGAAGCAGTTGAAAGTTACCTGATCCTTTTTCATCACTCTCCTTGAGCTGGAACTGGCTACTTTTAACCCACCATCTGTTGATGATTATGTGGAAACAGTGACAGAACACATTGTTCATTATTAAATATTGTACC
The DNA here is from genome assembly GCF_000517525.1 of Limulus polyphemus. Taxonomy (NCBI): domain Eukaryota; kingdom Metazoa; phylum Arthropoda; class Merostomata; order Xiphosura; family Limulidae; genus Limulus; species Limulus polyphemus. The sequence goes on along the minus strand of NW_013666114.1, from coordinate 356,866 downwards.
CTCACCTATGGTGGATCCTCTAACTGCCAGGAAGCATATCTTTTCACTTACCTCACTAGTACTAACTTCATAAACTTTGATAAGCTTCAGTCTGAACCAAACAGATAAAACCAAGAGGAATCTTATCTCAATATTATTTCCAGCATCTCTTCAACGGTCAATTTTTAGAATGTTTGAAACAATATTTGGAAGATATATGGGAACAATACACTCCCTCTTCGATCTTGCATTCTAATTGTCAAAAAGTGGCCGTATCACTATGGATTGCCAATATCCTTGGTAAATGTTATCTCCCATTATTCTAGTTGATGGAACTATAGTAGTAGAAAAGACTGAATGCGGTATGTTAAAATAATTTTGAATATGCAAATCAGACAATCACATGACAGTAATAGCTGACACAAAGTTTTTGTGAAATGGTATGTATCAGAATTAGATTTTGACATTCCTTCGTGTTTCATGCCATAAAAAAACTATTGCTTTTGGAAAGGGTGTGGAACAGCCTTTTCCAACAAAGTATTCATAGACTTAGATCAAATAGATGTGTTCAGATCAGGAACTTAGATTTTCCAGGATGGAGATTTTTCTTGTACTTAATGACATTACAAAAGAAAGGAATGTGTATTAACTTAGGGCATTAGGACCACCAAGAAAGAGACAAACAACTGAGAATTTACAAACACATAGCTACCCATATGACCCACGCAACAATGAACAACATAGCCAAGAAGGAATTCAGTCTGGAAAAGCAACACAACTCATGTGTACACAAGCTGTTTCCACGATACATCCACTCATTCATCACATATTACTTATAGCTGGAAAATAAAATGGAATTCCACGCTATTCCATAAGAAGACATACAAGTCAAATCGCTGATGCAACACCTATTGAATTCTATGGGATCAGACTGTGGAAATAGGCGCTTGGAAACCCCATACACCAGATGAATTATGGAAAGAATGCAGAAGGAGAGATGTGCATTAGACATAACAGAATTATGATGGAGACATTTGCAATGAAAACGAAGCTGCACGGTTAATGTCAAGATTCGAAGTTATCAGATAGAGCATGATTAGATTTGGTAATATAGACCGTGAGGATGTCTCTTTGCTCCAAAATGATTTTGATATAATGTAATCAACTTCTTTAGAAAATCGCATTATGTTGTGTCCTTGGCTGTTAAACCAAAATTTTAGTTTGTTTACTTGAAGGACTATAACAAAACATTCACAGTGAGTGAACTCACAACAGTTATACACCAGCCTGCCAATAAATCTATTGGTCAAAATGACATATTTTATGAGATGCTTCGTCATCTCTCTCTTTTGCTTCATTACATCCTCTCTTGGTTTTATTAACCTAATCTGGCTCGAGGAGACATTTCATGGTATGTGTTGTTTGGCTAATCCCTCTTTCAAAGCTTTATATTGATCTGTACTCTTCCTTTCTAATATTGGCCCATTGTTTTACCTAGCTGTCTGTGTAAAGTCTTGGAGAGGAAGGTTAATTAATGCTCGTCTTGTTGAGCTCCTTAAATCATACAGTTTTATCTCTCCAACCAATGTTGCATTCAGAAAGAGAGGCCAGAAAATAAAAATGTAAGTCCTATATCAGTGTTAGAGCAAAATTATCTCAATCCTTCATAAAGGAACTTCAAGTATCTCAGAGATGTGCCTTAAGTGTCACATGTTTTAATATCAAAATTAATATTACCATCAGACAACTTCTTCCAAATATTCCACAGTCCTCAATAATTACGACTCATGAATTTGCTGACAGTTATCAAACATGAGATTAACTAAGCAGTAGCTCTAAAATGCTCTCAACCAATTGTGTATTGAAAGCTGGACAGATAAATATGGTGGTAAATAGTTTTAGAATTTCTTTTTCACAATAAAATGACGTCCTCTATGTTTAAAGCAATTTTACTTCAAACGTACAAGAAAATTTATCATCTCCACATCCTTTTATTTCACTTTTTAGGTCAGATTATGTTCTATGTTCAAGGCATATTGTGTCCTCATTTAATCTAAACTGGACTATGCATCTCTACTCTGTGTCTTAGCCAATGATTTTGCATTAAAAATGTCGGAACCTGTAAATAATGAGGAATTCTTTCTGCACACGAACGTTTTTACTTCTTCCATTATTCTTTTTTATGTCTGGGATTATAAGCATACACTGTATATTCGACAGTTGCAACCATTCTTTTTGTGTTACGAAGTTAGATGCAAGGATCGTTGGTTGGGGTTGAAAGAGGAGAGGGAGTGGCCGTATTTTGGTCACTACCTAAAGGATTAGAAGATTATACAATCTAATTCGTTATAAAATTATTGGCGGAAATAAAAGTATTGCTTGTTTAGCCACTGTGGAGATTGTGGAACTCCCATGGTTATCAGAATTTTAATCTGATATAAGGGAAACAGGTATGGTTGGCGTGGTTTTTGAGAAAGGAGTATGAAATACAGGCGTGTAGTAGAAGAGAAAAACTGGGGTATGTGATGTGACAGCAAATTAATAAACCGAGAGTGAGGTGAAGGAAGAAATAATATGCTGCCAGTAAGAAGTAAAACATAGTTCTAAACCTATGTGTTTTGATTGAATTAATAAGAAACAATTTGTTATGTATATCAGTATGAGTCAATTCCTAATATAAACAAGTATAAACTTAATAGATTTGAAAGGAAAGCAAAGTGCAAATATAGCATGATCGTAACAAAATGGTACCAGAAATAGGAATCATCAATTCGTTGGGAATCGACATCCAACAACGAAAGAAGAGTTGAAAATGGAACCACGTCAGCAAAAGCCGAGGAGGAAAGTCAACTGGATGAAGTAGTGAGGTTGAGAAATATAATATATTTCTTTTTTCTTCTTATCTTGCTTGTTTTTATTTTGACAATGGTTCAGTTAATTCTTATTGGTTACAAATTATGTGGTTCTTTGTATAAGAGTGGAGAATTAATACTAGCATGGATGATAATGGACATCACTGACAATAAGGCAGTTGGTAAATAAATGTAGAGAGCTGGGTATAAAATATAGTAGCAATTAGAAAGAGATGATATACGTGAAATCTTAATTGAGGCTGGAGTCACAATAGATTATTTTTCTAAGTTTGAGTTTAATGAAAATACGGGAACCGATCGTGATATTTGCGAAAGTTGACAAGGTAATAATTTGGAACTTGCTAAGATATAGTTAAAAATGAAACATTTCTAAGCTGCGAATTAACATTTTGAAATAATAATTGAGAAAAAAATTTAGAGCTAGAACTTGAAGACGGACATAAACAGAGAGAATTCGAGTTTATGATGAGTGGAATGCATGGTAATTCTGATGATAGGATTGGCATGAATGGGAGAAGCAGCCATGTTCACTTGATGATAGGATTGACATGAATGGGAGAAGCAGCCATGTTCATTTGTCTAAATTTTTCAAAGGTGATTTAAATATATTTTTCAGAGCAGAGAAGTGATAGCCTCAGGGTATGATGAGAAACTAAACTTGCCTTACCTGGAAAGACGTTCAAAATAAGGTTGGGAGCATAAACGAATTCAAGTATAATGTAGTGAAATCAGCTAGTTTAGAGACATACGAGTTAAGTCCAGAGACTTATCACAGGAAATCCAGAAAGTTAGAAAAAACGACAAATCAGCCATTTAAATAGTATGACACAAGGCTGCATGAATTACTTGTTAAATTTATCGAATGATCTAACTGTACTGGAAATGCTGGCAAGATTATAGATTTAATGTTACAAAAGCAAGTTTTGGCAAAATAACCAACAGTTAGTAAAATGGTTAAAATATAGGAATCCAACAAATTCCCATGAGACAGTGAAGTTAGCAGATGAATGTGTAGTAACAACGAAACATACTAGTTTTAAAGTAGGTGAAAATCAAGCTATTAAAACTGTTTACCACAAACAAATAATACTGGATCAGCAGTCCACTGGTGAGTGGAACATAAAACTAAAACACCCAATGGCTAATTTGACAGTTATTGTTGAGCCCTTTACTTCCGTTAGTGTCGATATTATTAGGCCACTTCCAATATAGACCAAAAAAAAAATCATATATCTTTACAGTGGTTGATTCTTCCACTAGATATGTAGAAGCAGAAACTAGCGAAAACAGCACAAGAGCTAATCCTTGATAGAACACTATAATAGCCAACCACACCACACACACACACACACACACACACTGCCCTAAAGACGAAAGGCATAAGACTTTCGAAACGTCGTCCTCTACATCTGTAGGTTTCTATAACAGGCAGTTGCTGTCCATTTGAAACTTAGATTCAGCACAAGAGCTCATAGTGATATTCTCATCGGTCAGATTTCCTAAAGAATTCTTATCAGATTTAGGTAGCAATTTTTAATCGAAAATAGTGCAAGAATTATAGAAAGCAGCAAGAATAGAAATGAAACACACTAGTCCTTATAAATCTCAAATAATTGTGATGTGTACGAGAGCTATTGAGACAGTTAAGGATATACTAAGAATAATGGTACAAGAAAATCCTGTCAACTGGGACATGGTATTGCCTTTAGTGCTGTTCTCTAATCGAGAAGTTCCTCAAGCTACAATAGGATTTCACCCTTTGAGTTATTATAAGTTAGAGATCTTAAGGGTCCATTACACTTAATAAAAATTGATCCGAGACAAAGCCACGTCACAAAATGTTTAAGCATATGTGACCAGCTTGAGGCAAAGATTATCAAAGGGGTAGAAGATAGTGGTTAAAGCTACTCGGAAGAGTAAGGATAAACCATAGTTTTACTATGGTATGAATGCTACAGAATAGAAACTTAAAGTGAATCAATTAGTTGCAATACTGAACCCAGTACCCAAAAATAATTTAGCAGCAAAGCAGATAGGCCCTTTCTATACAATTAAACATTTCAGTAAAGTGACATATGAGGTAGATGTAAGCAATGCAGAAGTGAGTTTGCGTATTTATTTTAGAGCAAAGCCACATTGGGCTATCTGCTGTGTCCATCGCGGGGAATCAAACCTCGGATTTTAGCGTTGTAAGTCCATAGACTCTCCGCTGTCCCCCCGGAGGACGGAATGGAGAATTAGTAGGACAAATATCGTATAAATATGCTTAAGCCATGTTACACTAGAATCATACCAGAAACTTGTGTGGTGACCTGTTTAGAGGCTAGTAATAACAAGAGTAGACAGAAAACTATCTCAGATCTTCACGTGCAGCAGGGTACGTTAAAATGTTTGAAGGATTAACTCCTAAGCAACAGGAGGAAGTGAATGAGATTGTGAGAGATTATAAGAGTGTATTTGATGATAGGCCAGAGCAGATCTGGTTATTTAAACATTATGAGTTAGATATTTTCTTGTGATTATAAAGTAATACGGCAAGCTTATTCTCAAATCTGTAGAAATAGAAGCATTAACCTGTAAATCAGGACTAAAACGTGCTGTGTGGAATGAGATCACTGAGAGGGCGTTTAGTTTTGTTTTGTTCTGAATTTCGCGCAAAGCTACACGAGGGCTATCTGCGCTAGCCGTCCCTAATTTAGCAGTGTAAGACTAGAGGGAAGGCAGCTAGTCATCACCACCCACCGCCAACTCTTGGGCTACTCTTTTACCAACGAATAGCGGGATTGACCGTC
>NW_013666114.1:346741-350386 GCF_000517525.1 Limulus polyphemus | reverse complement strand
AAAACAATGAAATTATCAGTGTTCCACAAAAGACTGTGAATTTTGAAATAATGTAATGAAGTGGGTGATGATAAACCAGTTACTTTTATAGACAATTATTTTACAAACATACAACCACTGATATCCTATTCTTAACCTTAAATCTCTTTTTTTTCTGTTTTAAGTCAAAAGCATTTAATTATAGAAAATCACAAACAGTAGCTGTTAAATTAAAACTACAGATTTTATAATAACAAAAAGTTTTTATGTCATTACACTTTGAAGGATGAACCCAATAATAATTATTATTTTACGCTACAAAAATTAAACTCAAATTCGTGGTACTATTACACTATATTTTAATTTATTTTTTTACTTAAAAGAGGAAGATTAAAGGATTTAGATTAAAGGATCATAAATCCCTAACGATTTATGATTTACTCTCTCAGTAAAGTAACATTAAAAGAATTCCAAGTTTTATATTTGTTTTTGTGTATCTCTTCCTGTGTTATATCTTGACAGCATTACACTCTCAATCATTAGATGTATGAGAAGGAAATAATCTCAATTTCTTTTTTAAATCACAGTTAAGTATCGTATACTTTTTTTAAAATAATCATTTATTTAAGAATTGAAAAAATATGCTAAAGAACTTAGAAAAAAAATCGATAATTTAGATCAGTTTTCTACTGTAAACACAAAAGACTGTGTCTGTATCCTTTTTTTATTGTGAAGGCAATGCTATATTGAGCAATGCGTTGTGTTACCATTCATATGAGATTGTACAATATGTGGGTTCAAAGTAATGTTTGCAACGGATAAACTTAATTACAACTCAAGTTTCGTGTAGCTCTAACGGTAAATTATAATCAGCTTAAGACTCTCTCATCCATCTAAAGGGTAGAGACAGTCTGGTAATTTCATCTGTAGAGATAGAATAATCAGCACTTAGCAACAACCACTGTGTATTTTTTTATTAAAATAGGAAACAAGAATTTAATTGCAAACTAAGTTTTGGTTAATTAATGTCGTCCGGAGAAAAATCTGTAGAAAAACAAAATTGTCTGCCGGTATTTTTAATGTACTGTTTAGAGCTTCGAACATTAGCGTTTATGTTAAACAAAAGTATTGTGTTTTACAAATGTAAGTTGTTCGAAAGAAAACAAATTACTAAGATAATTAGGTAGACATTTAGGTAACCGTAAAGAATGGTACTTTGTAAAAGTAAATTATTAAGTATTAAAACGCAGGATTACATTCGAACTTTATTGCATCAAACAACATTTACAGTTTTTTATTTAACATTAAGTATATGTGTGATTATTAACTTTTACTTGTTTTTTTAAAGCGCAGTTAATAAAGGTTTAATTCAATGTTCAACCCTCATGTAGTTTATAGTTTAAAAAACAAATAATTTGTATTAAGCAAGAACTTAGCTTAAATAATAAAACCAAATTCTTGAGAATAATTTTCATCAGTAATGTGTTCCGTGGATAATATGATAAACATAGATACCAGGTTATTTCAAGAGTAATGTGTTTCGTGGATAATATGATAAACATAGATACCAGATTATTTCAAGAGTAATGTGTTCCGTGGATAATATGATAAACATATATACCAGGTTATTTCAAGAGTAATGTGTTCCGTGAAAGTTCCGTGGATAATATGATAAACATAGATACTAGGTTATTTCAAGCAATATTCTGAAATATTATGTAATTTGTGTTTTACAGTAGCAGCAGTCGACAATTTTACGATTCTATAAACTAGATCACAGCAATGTTTTGGAATTACTTGAATAAACTTAAAACTGAAATTAGATTTGATGATTTCAACCATTTAACGCAGTACATTGCAGTTCAGAATATACACATCTTTGTAGCATTAGAAATGGCCCAACTTAAGAAACTAAACAGGGTAGAAAAATATTATGGGCTTGGAGATAGTTTTGTTGAGAATACCTGTAAATTAATACATTACTTATTTAAATATTCACAAGCCAGAAATAAATAAAGAATTTTGGCTGTGGATTTGTTTTTTTCTTTCAATAGAAATAAATTACATCTTGCAAATATTTTTGCTCCTCTTGAAATATTTTTACAACGGTTAAAGAAAGAAAATATTTACGTAAATGGGAACAGGTCATCTGATAACATTTCCAATGACATTTAAAATTTGGTCTTTTGTGTTTCATTTAGATTGAATGACTTTCTACATAATTTGGTAAAGACCTGGCAAAATCAGTTATATGGTTATTTTGGATAAATATTGATACGTAGATAAAAATCAGCCAGATTCTTTTAGATAATACAAGATTTAAATAATTGAATTCTTATCCTTATCTGAGAAGAGTGGGTAAATTAAAAAGACATCGATTGAAACTTTGAAACAATAGAGTCATTTATGAAAAGGTTTACTATAACATTAGACCTATAGGTTCGCGGTGTGGTATTCTATATGAATTACCTAAAAGTCGTACAATTGATTGTCTCATTCAACTCATCATATCTAACCTAGGTATATATACGTATATAGTCATACACCAGCAAACGCTTTGGTTGGTTTAATAATAACCTTCACCACTAATGAACCCTCAGTTAGAGGTAGTTTGACTTCTCTGTGTATATCACAAGCAATTAATCTGTGTGACAAGTTAATTTTTGAGACTTTTGAACTGCTTCATTTTGCATATTTTCTCTTTCAAAGAAAATTTTATGACAAAAGAAATAGTATACTAATAGGGTCTAAATTAGATCCTTGCTTAGGTTTTTTTCTCTCTTTTACCCTGAGAAATCGTGGTTATGATGGTAACAGCATATTGACCTGATCGGTGATCATTATTCATGGCCACAATGGCCGTTATATACTACCACTTGGCACTACTTTGAATGTCATTCAACGTAGGTATACAGTCTGAATCCGTATGTAGGTGCAGTTAGCCAGATTGTTATAATAAATGGTAAGGTGTAAATCCACCACGCTCAGCTGATTATTATATTCTTGGAAGAAAAGAACATTGAGAAAATGAGCTGACTATTATGCTCATTGGATCTGAATCTGATTGAACGTTCACATAATTTCTGTGAATATGGTTACCTGTTAGGTGATTAATCTCCTAACAGTGTTGATGAACTAGAAACAGTTTGGATGGAGAAGTGGATCATAATTAATCCAGCGCTTCATTGATTCACTCACTATAAGCAGAGCACATCTCTGCACTATTTCTATTGAGGTATAAAGTGACCATATACCTTTTTTCACTTACTGAATTGTAAGGTTTTTTTTAATATCAAAAAATCATTTTTGAACTTGAAATCTAATTGTAAACATTTTCATATGATATCTCATGACTGGTGTTTTTTGAAACTTGTTATTCGTAAAAATTTACTCAAGGGTTTTATTGATATTATTTAAAAACAGTAACTGTGCCTTGTTTTAGCTAGAATATACAATCTCCGATTAGTCCTTAATTGTTTTAAGCAGCGTACTTGAAAACAATTATTTCTTCCATAAGTATTTAATTGGAAGTCTAATGAGAAAGAGAGTTGTAGTTGTTCGTTGATGGCTTGTTGAATCTTTTGTTAAAACTTATTCTTCAGAGAGTGGCCCGGCATGGCCAGGTGGTTAGGGCGCTCGACTCGAAATCTGCGGGTCGCGGGTTCG
>NW_013666114.1:328619-346731 GCF_000517525.1 Limulus polyphemus | reverse complement strand
ATTATTAGCTGCCTTGCCTCTAGTCTTACACTGCTAAATTAGGGACGGCTAACGCAGATAGCCCTCGTGTAGCTTTGCGCGAAATTCATAAAAAACCAACAATCTTTCCTTTAAGTTTCTCTCTTCATTCTTCGGAATGGCCACTTGGAGAGAGCAATCCCACTTTTAATACTCTCTCATTTCTCAATGAAAATCCACTAAGAAAGGACCACTTCGTCTACAAAGCTTCTTTACGCCGTCATTGAAAGTCTACTTGACGTTTTAAACTACTCTTTTTCCCTTAGGGAAAGCGATAAACAAAGGGACTGCCTATACACTAAATTATTGTTCTTATACATTAACTGGCTACTTAGAAAACATATTCTTCCTTTACTAGCTGTTCGTGTCCTGCTACTTGAGCCTCGTGCCCCTTTATGTGCATAACTGCAATTAACGTATATATTCGCTTGATTGCAAAGGTAGCATTTTAGTATATTCTTCGCTGCCAGTACCTAGGGGATTTGTTTAAACTACACCATTTTTCCAAAATATACAGAGGATGAGAAATATTTGTTTTTTACAAAGAGCTTTTGTAACTGCGTGAGCGGCAGTTTTACTTTTTACAATCTATATTTTGTGTCTCCGTTCCAAAGGATTTCGCTTGAATAATGCTCAGTTGTTTTAAGGGAAGTGATCAAGCACCATTGATTCATCATCACATGAAACAGGACGAGATGTGGGCGGAACTATAAGGACACGTGCGTTAGATAGACAGCTGCTAAAACATGGTTGTTATAGCAACGGTTATTTTACTTAGCTGTTTTCGTGTCGCAGAGTTTCATTGGGTGTAAGTGTGAGCGAAGAGTCTGCCGAACCCAGGGGAGTGTTTCAATCCGTGACAGAGAAGTGTCAAGTTTGTCGTTAAGGCCGATGGTTTTTACCTTAGAATGCAGAAATCCAGAGTGTTGCTGGTGAATGTATTGCAAACAGTAACAATCAAGCAGACAAAATATCGGAATTTTCGTGTCATGCAGACTAGCAATTGCGTCACACTCAACCAAAATATCAAACCTGTATGTCTTGAAAAATGTTATCTTTTTGGTGAATTCTAGTAACAGAGTGATTTTCAGAGTGCTTCACTACTTGTGTTATGTAAACACTACATATTTAAAGCAAGCTCATTGTGTTTAATCTCAGTTAAGAAAACTCGTTGACAGCTTCGTGTAGGATGTACCCAAATAGGCACCAGGTATGTATGCATTGTTTCCTCTGTCGTTTCGTAGAAAGGATTAAGGATTCAAGCAGTTGCAAGTTAAAATACATTTCCACGAAGCGTTTACAATACTATTTAATACTACAGTGAGTAAACTTTGTTTGGCGTAGTAATATCCACCCACCCTCCAGTGGCTCATTTCTAAGTATGAAGGATTATGATGATAAAAACTTGGTTTCGATGCCCCTTGTGTGCAGCACAGAAAACCCGTTTTGTAGCTTTGCGCTTAATAACAAACAAGTGATGTGTTAATATGGCAACAAAATGTTTCATTGGTATCGTGTTTCGTTTTCATTGGATATAGATATTTCGTACTTATAAAAAAAATTAAATAAGGTCTTCTCATATTGTCATGGGAAAAATGACTAAGAACTAAAAATAATTCAGGAAAGAAATTAATTTGATTCAACATTTAAGATAATGTATATATTGATTTATAAAAATCGTTTATTTGATTACTTAAAAATCATAATCGTAATTAAATAACATTCAACCTTATATGTACATTGCTTTTGGGTTATCAATAATGAAAACATTTTTTCACCAATACGGTTATTTTTTGTAAATGATAGAAACCACTTTGCACGGATGTTGTTGTTGTTCTTTGTAGTTAAGCACAAAGCTACACAAAGGGCTATCTGTGCTCTGCCCACCATGGGTATCGAAAGCCGGTTTCTAGCGTCGTAAGTCCGCAGACATACCGCTGTGCCACTGGGGGGGGGGGGCTTTGCACTGATACTTGATGTTTCATATCCTGAACATCTCGCTTAGTATTAGAGATGGGGTTAAAAAACATTACTTTTACAACAGATACACTGCGTTAAGGTCGAATGTTCTGTGAGAGTTTAGTTTATGAAACACTAAAATAGAGTCGTACTTTTTCGGGTAACGTACGACAATCTTAAATCTAACTAGCAGCTAATGATAAAACCGGCCTATTAATTATTTTTGTCATTAAATTATTTATAAACGAACGGTAATAGAAACAGTTATTTTCCTAGTGCACAAGAAGTGTAGGTAGGAATAGTGTTCTTGATGTTATTGAGAAGTATATGTAGGAACACAAACATAAGGGCAAAAAAGGATTGCTAGCACAGGAACATATCTCATGTTAGAAAACGATAAATATCGGTAAGAACATTTGTCTTATTAGTAATTAATAAACATTGGCAAAAACATTTGTCTTATTAGTAATTAATAAACATTGGCAAAAGCATTTGTCTTATTAGTAATTAATAAACATTAGCAAAAACATTTGTCTTATTAGTAATGAATAAACATTTGCAAAAACATTTGTCTTATTAGTAATTAATAAACATTGGCAAAAACATTTGTCTTATTAGTAATTGATAAACATTGGCAAAAACATTTGTCTTATTAGTAATTAATAAACATTGGCAAAAACATTTCCCTTGTTTAGTAAATGAAAATTGTTGGATAGCACTTTACTTGCTTACCAAGTGATAATCGTCATTAAAAACATCTTGGTAAACAAGGAGTGTCCATAGGTATACTTCCGTAGTTAGAAAACAAGAAGTGTCAGCAGGAACACTTCTGTAATTTGGACTCAAGGAGCACCGATAGGAACACTCACGTTTTCAAGAAATGCGTTGCAGGAAGTATTATTTAGCCTAAAAGTCGTGTTTGTACATAATATACGTTATTATGCATAAGAAGTTCATATTGAAACCATACAAACCGAATAATCAATATTTTGTGGATCTCTTTCTAGAACTAATAACTACAATAATCAGGCAAAATGACCACCACTGTCTTATATTATATATCAAGTGGTGTTTCTTTCCGTTTTTGTTATCTAGTCTCCCAAAGTTGGCGCACATTACTTTGCTTCTAATTTACAACACTATTTTTCAACTGGTGCTAACAAAGTGTAAATTGGACTTTGAGATAGGCATTGAATAACTTTTATATCGTAACTTCTGTTTTTATTCTCCATATACTTCTTATTCAGTGGAGTAGACATTTTGGAAAATCATCCTCTTTAAATGAAACTCCTGAAGTAATTTAATCTCTTCCACTGGGTATTGCACAATGATGCGACACTGTTTCTTCTTCATAATACCACAAATTTCAACAATATTGCACTACTGCACCATAAGCTTAATTCTACATTGTTCTAGAGAATCGTCATTATTCACTGATCATTTACTGCGTGTAACGCAATTAAAATAAGTGTAAATGATTCAAAACAGCTGTTAAATATAACATAGGCTTGCGAATTTAAACTACATGAAAATTGTTTTGGTTATAACGGGTTTTTCATAATTCACCAGATTTTGAACATAATATTCGTTTTTTTTTCTATCACGTAAGGATGTTTTACAAATCTTACTTAGATTAAATTATTATTTGGTTTACATTTTTTATTATTATGTTTGTTAACAAAAACACAAATAAACTGAATAAAAGGGAAGAACATTGATATCAAACGAATATCATCTTGATGTTTCTTGTGTGAAATCTATGTCTTTTAGTCTCAACACTACATGTTGTGGTCTTTCTTTGTGGTATTGCGTCTGGAGAATCTTGTTTCAATGACTAGAAGTAATCAGCAATCATGCTCGTGTTCCACCTTCCCTGACACCTCCTCTCCATTTCCCTGATGTCTTGTTTAAACCTTTCCCATTTTTCTTCACTGACGGTACCGAAATGTTCAGGGAAATAGTCAATATGTGTGAGTGCAAGAAATGAACTTTCAAGTTAATATTACAACCAAACTCTTTGAATTTTTCGAGCATGTTATTGACAATATTTTCGTAATTTTGGTCCTTGATGTTTCCTAAAAATGTACAAAAACATCTTTAAAGGCAATCCACTCTTCTTTTGCAACATTCCTCCTTGTCTTTTCGAACTGTTTATCCGAAGTAAATTTCCTAATCTAAGGTTCAACAAAAATCTCTTCTTTAAGTTTCGCTCCTGAAAGAGCTGGGAATTGCCACATACATACTTAAAACAGTCGCCTTCTTTGTCTAAGGCCTTTACAAACTGCTTCATCAAGCCCAGTTTTATGTGAGGTGGAGGTAATAGGACATTCTTTGTGTCAACCAAACTTTCACGTTCAATGTATTTCGATCGTGGTATCAGGCTGATTCTGCCTAGCCATTGCTTTTTTATCCAGTGCTGATTTCGTACTCTGCTGTCCCATTCACACAAAAAATATGGAAACTTTTTTATAACTGGATTATTGACCCAACAACATACAAAGGACTTTTAAGAATCCACAAAATAGCCAACCATGTTTTTTTGTATTTGACCTTATTAAGAAGAAGTTCGAGATTTTTGTACGTTCACCGAATGAGCAATAGGAACAGATGCATATATGTTACCATTGTGAAGGAAAACACCTTTTAGACATCTTTTGGAAGAATCAATGAGCAATCATCACTCACTTGGTTGACAGACTGCAGCTCCTTGCATTGGTATTAATTCAGCAATATTGTTATAATAAATTAGTGAACCTTCTTGCGAAAAGTATGGTATAAACTCTTTCTCACGATTTTACCAGTAAAATGATATCTCTGTAGAAAGTAATTCTTAGCTCGAAGTCTGGACCCCAAAATCTCTGAAAAATCCTTTGGAAGGCCCAAATCTCTAACCAAATCATCAAATTTACCTTGTGTGAAAAGTTATGGTTCACCAGACGTTTCAGGTATAAAACAATCTCTATCATCATTCTATTACATCAGAATCAGACGAAATTGTATCAAGAGTCTCCGTTGGAGTAGGTACAGGTGCAAAAGGTCTATGAGCAACAGGTTTTATAGCAGATTGAAGGTTCGTGTAAGAAATTTCCTTTTATTTCGAGTGCTGTAGCCTTGCCCGTCTCTGTGGTTTCTAGGTTTATGCCAGACCACTGGAATTCCAAAAGGCAACTACTTTTTCTTACCTTTAGTTCACTGTCTCAACTCTTCGACAAAAATGGTGCAAACATTGTGCGGGGCCCATGATTTGTCTTGGTACCCAAGTTTTATTCCAAAATACGAGTATTACGCTTTTTTTGACGAATTCTGTAATGTTTTGCCTTTGTTTCTTTACAACGAATTTTCCACAAATATAATAGAATATGTTTGGGCCATTTACACAACTTATTGTTGCCATAACGACAAATAAATAATATTGAAAAGAAAAAATAATTTCAAAGTGCACCTATAAACAAATACTATCCAGAAATGACACGTCATGCGGCTTGTTAACGGTTAATATACTAGCGGTGTGTTTCTCGTGGGTTCTAGAACGATCGATAGGACTCTTACGTCGCGATTAGTCTAGAGAAATCATTAGCCAGTGGTTGTCAACATTTTAAGCATAACAAAATTTTGATTTTTTATGAAAAGTCTGTATGTGATGGAGAAAAAAATGGATATCATTTTCGTATTCTGCTTACAGGAATTACCATAGAACATGTAAAACGTTCAAGAGAATAAAATCATCGCCGACTTATAATCAGTTTACATAATATTTATTAGCAATGTATGAGAAACTCTTCATGAATAGTGTGCTGCTACAAATAGACTGTGTTAAAATGAACATCATGTAAGTAGCACAATTTAGTGGCAGGTGGGAAAATAAGGCCATCTTAGTTTTGAATATGATTTTCACCAATTAAGATGAATATAATAAAAAAGCATATAGTTTTAAAATTACTCTTTGTAATTACGTCATTTTTAGTTAAAATGGAAATAGATCTTTTTAGATGTTGAAAAGGTTGATTAATTGTGGTTGTGGGCCATTTTACCTGTAAGATGGATAATACGGACCCATCCCCCTATGATGGGGATAATTGGCCCCATCTAACTCACAAAAAATACAACTTAAAATATATGCTGCAATTAAGTCACTTAACTCATAATTTAAACGTTCTCGGCACCATACGGATTACCTAGGACAATGGCACCAAAAAAATTAAACCTAAATACAAAAACTTACATGAGTGCAAGTGTTGGATAAAACGGCCACATCCCCACGGCTAGGCAGCTTCTTATCCTAAGCCACTTATCGTAAAACAATAGCACGCTATCGAAAATCAGTGTGTGTGTTTTTTTACAGTATATTTGCCTGTCTATAAATCCCCATTGTCCGAAATCAACAAAGTGAAATACCAGAAATATCTAATTTATATACATAAAAAATTAAGAGTATTCCCTTTGACCAAAGTTGTTAAAAAAGAAAAAAATTAGTCGCGCATTTATCATTCACATTCGCACCGGTATGTTTATGCACGGGGTCACACGTCATAACTAATAATATACAAAGGTGGTCGTTTTTTATCGAAGGTGACCGTACTACCTTGAGTTTTTCTTAACAAAACCCTGAGGCTGATTATCAGAACACATTTACAATCAAGCATTGTGTAATTGCACATAATGACCAACAAAGACTTATTCCATTGAACTTTGTAACACCTTGTATAGATTTAATTATTACACGCTACTCCCATTGTGAGTCTTTTGAAATCCGTTTGACTTTTTTGTGTGGTCCTCTGTGTTAACTCTTTAATCCTGGCTGAACTAATTAAATGAATATTATTGCTCAAAGCTGACTTTGTGGAAACTATGTTTGATACTATCAATGTAAGCTTTCTTCACGAAAAATAAAACATCATATATAATATTATCTATTAAAATTTCCGTTTTCTAAATTTAACCTTTAAGAGTAAAAGCTTTATGGTATTGAAAAATAAACTATATTTTCCATTTTTTAAACTTTTCTAACTGGCATTTATTTCGTCTTCGGGGTTGACACGGCGTGGTAGTTAGGGCGCACGACTCGCAATCGAGGTACACGAGTTCGAAACCCCGTCGCCGAGCATTCTCGTCCTATATGGTTGCTGTCTGGGCCGGCCACTCGGGTGTAAACATTCTTGGTTTACAAAAATACCGGCCGACCCCAAATTAATTGGGATTAAAGTCGTTACGGAGAAGCCCCCCAGTGGCACAGTCTGTGGGCATTCAACGTATCGAAACCGGGTTTCGATACCCGTGTTGGGCTGAGCACAGACAACCCTTTGTATAGCTTTGTGTTTAACTACAAACACACGTTGCGAAGAAGAATATCTATTCCATCTTTACCTTATCAGGAAAACAAAAAGCATTTCCTGGTCATAATTAAACTGTTTTCCCAGTTTTGGTTCACGCAAAATATTACAGATATAGAGATAATAAATACAGTTTTAAACTTTAAGATAATCTTGACAAACTAAAATTGAAGGATGTGAACTATAAAGAGACGAGCATTTATCAAGGCGAATCATAGTATTTACTTTTTTTTTCTGTGTTTCTAAACTAAGCCATGATATCCATTCGTGAGCATGTTTCGCGTGATTAAATTACACAGAATAGCACGTGCTAATCATGGTGAGTCTTATTTTTCATGCTGTCCTGCTTTTAACAACCTAGCTTTTTAATATCCGGAAGTATCAGAGTACTTGAATTAATCCATAGTGTGTATTCATATTATTTTAGTTTAATGTTTATATTACTCAGGTCGTTGATACTCGTGACTTTTTATTGCACTTAACGAGCAATGGTATCCCATTACGAGCGAAACTGTGTTGATATTCCACAGAGTGCTTGACTTCTGATCTTGAGTGATGAATGCCTAAAACCGACACTTTGCAAAATGAAAGCGATTTATGGGATAAGATGACAGCGGCGTATATATACTTATATCTGTATTTACTGTAAATATTGTGAAGTGTATGTCAAAATAATCACTTGGAAAAGCATTATAATCATTGGATGAAAGTGATCTGTTAATTTACAAAGTTCTAGGTATCTGTTAGTTTCGTTTCTCCTCGTTGCCCATTTTAATCTAGTTCTTTAGAAACGCGAAACGTTCAGTGATAGTCTGGAAACTGTTCTATACATTATCAGAAATAGATACTTGAGAATCGATATGTAATATTTTGTATGCTATCAGGAAGTTAAGGTCAGGATAATATTCTTATTTCTTTGAGAAGTTACCCAGTAACAATATAAAAAGGATTTAAAATAGAATGTTGTAAATTTGAATTCCGTTGAACATACAAACTTATTCTGTTTCGGGATAAAAAGGAAATATTTAATTATATTCATGATAGAAAGATTACTGTTATTTGATTCGTGATAGAAAAATGATATAATTTGATTCATGATAGAAAGAGTACTGTTATCTGATTCATTATAAAAACTACTGTTAGCTTATTCATGATGGAAAGATTACTGTTATTTGATTCATGATAGAAAAAGTGATATATGATTCGTGATAGAAAGAGTGTGGTAATTTGATTCATGATAGAAAGAGTGATGTAATTTGATTCATGATAAAAAGAGTGCTGTAATTTGATTCATGATAAAAAGAGTGCTGTAATTTGATTCATGATAGAAAGAGTGTTGTAATATGATTCATGATAGAAAGAGTGCTGTAATTTGATTCATGATAGAAAGAGTGTTGTAATTTGATTCGTGATAGAAAGAGTGTTGTAATTTGATTCGTGATAGGAAGAGTGATATAATTTAATTCATGATAGAAAGAGTGTGGTCATTTGATTCACGATAGAAAGAGTGCTGTAATTTGATTCATGATAAAAAGAGTGCTGTAAGTTGATTCATGATAGAAAGAGTGTTGTAATTTGATTCATGATAAAAAGAGTGTTGTAATTTGATTCGTGATAGAAAGAGTGTTGTAATTTGATTCATGATAAAAAGAGTGTTGTAATTTGATTCGTGATAGAAAGAGTGCTGTAATTTGATTCATGATAAAAAGAGTGCTGTAATTTGATTCATGATAGAAAGAGTGCTGTAATTTGATTCATGATAGAAAGAGTGTTGTAATTTGATTCATGATAGAAAGAGTGTTGTAGTTTGATTCATGATAGACAGAGTGTTGTAATTTGATTCATTATAGAAAGAGTGTTGTAATTTGATTCATGATAAAAAGAGTGTTGTAATTTGATTCGTGATAGAAAGAGTGCTGTAATTTGATTCGTGATAAAAATAGTGTTGTAATTTGATTCATGATAGAAAGAGTGCTGTAATTTGATTCATGATAGAAAGAGTGCTGTAATTTGATTCATGATAAAAAGAGTGTTGTAATTTGATTCATGATAGAGAGAGTGCTGTAATTTGATTCATGATAAAAAGAGTGTTGTAATTTGATTCATGATAGAAAGAGTGCTGTAATTTGATTCATGACAGAAAGAGTGCTGTAATTTGATTCATGATAGAAAGAGTGTTGTAATTTGATTAATGATAAAAGAATGCTGTAACTTGATTCATGATAGAAAGAGTGCTGTAATTTTATTCGTGATAGAAAGAGTGATATAATTTAATTCATGATAGAAAGAGTACTGTTATCTGATTCATTATAAAAATTACCGTTAGCTTATTCATGATAGAAAGATTACTGTTATTTGATTCATGATAGAAAGAGTGCTGTAATTTGATTCGTGATAGAAAGAATGTTGTAATTTGATTCGTGATAGAAAGAGTGATATAATTTAATTCATGATAGAAAGAGTACTGTTATCTGATTCATTATAAAATTACTTTTAGCTTATTCGTGATAGAAAGAGTGATATAATATGATTCGTGATAGAAAGAATGCTGTAATTTGATTCATGAATGAAAACAGTACCGTTATCTAATTCGTTAGAGAAACAGTGCTGTTAGCTCATTCATGAAAAGAAATACTGTTATTTGATTCATTATAGAGATGGCACTCTACTTTTGTTCTATTTTAGTACCGAATACTAAACAGGAAAAGTAATTTGAACTTCCTGCTCTGAAGGCATCTGAAAACGCAAGTTTTCCGTCTGTTTGATTTCCCTGCTGTTGTTACCATGTGCATCATAAAAAAGCTATATGAAGATAAAAAAACACATAAGTTGTAAACAGATAGGCAATGAAGCTTCGTAGAACAGACATGTTTTTCTTATTTTGGTCAAACATTAAGAACTAACTAATAACCAGTTATGTATATGAGTTACTAAAGAGTATATTTTGTGCATAAGCGTGAATATATATATAATAGTGACTTTATTGAACTAAACTATAAGTGAATTTTATTGAATATTCGTTTCAACATTATGATATTAGAATGAAATAAAATAATTAGTTTGAGTCAAAAATATCATACAATTTTCAAAAGAATGATAAATTTCAAATCTAAGACCGAGAACATGAATATAATTTACAAAAAATAACCAATATTTCTAAATACAATTTATCATGCAACTTGCAAGGACACTACTGGACAAATTATTAGATGTCGGAATACAAATATTACTTAAAATTGCTCCAAACATCCGTTGTTTGGTAGGCGGTTACAAATAGTATTGAATACATAGCTAGTTTAAATTTGAACTTTACCACATCTTGAAGACTGAGAAAATAGTTCCGAAAAGAAAGTAGTTCCGAAAAATACAGAACAATAAACTTATTGAGAAAACAACATTATATTCGTCTTGTTTCAGGGTTCAGCCCCACAGCCTAGCAGACAGTCTTTTAAATTTACTGTTGGTGATACGTGCGAGAGAATCAAGGAAGAATTCAACTACCTCCAAGCTCAGTATCACAGGTTAGTGTGTGAATGGAGACTTGAATTAGTTAATGAGCATCGATTACATAACTTAATACATGCTGTAACTTGTAAGAATTACATGACCTCTCCCAAAACCTTTTTTTTTTGTCTTATAGAACTCTTGCTACATTTTTTAATTCACGTAATTGTTACATTCATCGTATAGTTTCCAGTTAGCATCAGAACAGTTGGCAATTTTAAGATAATTTCTTATTAGAGGACAGTGTACCTGTAAATAAAAGATTTAAAACAATCTTTAAATATCGATGTTCCAGTTTTGTCTTCGTCAGAATGATGAGGTTTGAAATAATACTAATTCCTATAAGCATGTTAGTTACTTGTGTGTGTGTTGTAAAGTTTCCAAGAATTCTAAATTTCAAAATCACAATGCTGTAAAACAATGTTACAGAACAATAAGGCCAGAATAAAGGCTAAGTGTGTACAGAAGAATAATCGGTTTACTGATTTACAGTTTTAGGTTATCTGAAATAATGTCTTACTCTTCTCGGTATTTTAGTTATAATAACACATAAGAGCTAGCGACCATATTGTTTGGTCAAATATTGCATTAATATTACAGCTTTCGTCATCATAATATCTGTAAGTTCTTGGTCAGTCTTACGGTATAGGAAATATTCAGATTTTTTAAAGTACACTGCTTAACATGTTAAGGATTTCTTAGCGGTAAGGAATGGTCAGTTGGATATAATGTTTTACTGTGTAGTAATATTTGGATATTTCAAATGCGCAGGTAGATTTTGTATAACTTATTGACTAGACTAAGAATGTATGGATATTATAGACGTACAGATACAATTAGCATAAAGTACTGCTTAGCAATGTATGGATGTTCTAGTTAATACAGTGTGTTGTTTAGCAACATGTGGGTGTTATAGACCTTCAGGTACGATTTGTCTAAAGCTCTGTTTAGCAACGTATGGTAATTGTAGTGAGTATAATGTACTGCTTAACAACGTATGGAAGTTCTAATGAACATTGTATACTGTTTAGCAGTATATTGATGTTCTAGTTAATATAGTGTACTGTTGAGCAACCTATGGATGTTTTAGCAACGTATGGGAGTTGTAGTGAGTATAGTGTACTGTTTAGCAACGTATGGAAGTTCTAATGAACATAGTATACTGTTTAGCAGTGTATGGATGTTCCAGTTAATATAGTGTACTGTTTAGCAACGTATGGAAGTTCTAATGAACATAGTATACTGTTTAACAGTGTATGAATGTTCTAGTTAATATAGTGTACTGTTTAGCAACGTATGGAAGTTCTAATGAACATAGTATACTGTATAGCAGTGTATGGATGTTCCAGTTAATATAGTGTACTGTTTAGCAACGTATGGGAGTTGTAGTGAGTATATAGTGTACTGTTTAGCAACGTATGGGAGTTGTAGTGAGTATATAGTGTACTGTTTAGCAACGTATGGGAGTTGTAGTGAGTATATAGTGTACTGTTTAGCAACGTATGGGAGTTGTAGTGAGTATATAGTGTACTGTTTAGCAATGTACGGTTGTTCTGTCTGAAGAAGGTAGGTCAATGTTCTGTCGAAACATGTTGTATTTTCCCCTAAAATAAAACATTTTTTTATGCTTACAAATCGTTGTTTTTCAATTTACTATAATATATTGATATTTAATCTAGTATAATTTACTGTTTAAAAACATATAGACGTTGTATACAAACAGTATTAGCTACTAAATTATACATTTTTTTTATCAGATTAGTAACTTTGATTCCCGTTCGACCTCTGTTTTCTTTATTGAAAGATCTTTAGTTTCAGAGGGCAGGATGTTGCTATTAAAGTTTTCATTACTTCTATATCCTGAATAACTAATTAAGGCTTTCCTAGATGTACAAGTATATTTATTAAGACGTAACATTCAAAGATTTTCGAGTATTGTTGACGAACAAGTCGTTAATTTTCTTAGCTTACAGGTGTTGTTAATAAAATATAATGTTTACAAGCTTAAAACTCTCATTATTGAAATATTTTTGTAGTAAGGTATAGTCTAGCAAACGTACAGGCACGGTTAACGTTAATTGTTTATCGCTTGAGGAATTGTCTAGAAATTTAAGTATATATGAGAAACATATTTTTACCTCATTCACTTTACTTTGATATCATTGGTAAATATAAAATGAAAAGCACGATGAAATGTTTCTGAAACAATAGATTCCGCTGATGTGATAAACGTTAAATTGCTCTTTAGTTTTTAGTTGTTCTCAATTAGCGTACACTAAGTGGCCACTTCATTTTGATCCGAACACACACACACGCAAACATTTGAATAATACTCCACATGGTTGCATGTATTTAGCACCATAACAAGGATTTCTCTGAAATTCGATGATGTGATTTCTCGTCCAGAGAAGCAGCTTCATCAAGGAATTGTTCTTTGATCATCTGTCGTTCGATTCTGCCAATAATGCCATCGGGAGGAATATGTCAGTCAAAGTAAAACTGTGGCTGCTAGCTACTAGTAACAGACGAAAGGAAAAGTCGATTAGACAAGCTTATAAAGTGCAACAGGCCTCCGACTCAGTATTAGTAGTCAACATTTGAATATATTTAATTGTATCATGCAGATACAACAAGTACAGAAACAGCTTATCCCTGATGTGAACAAAAAAGCATGGCTTCATTTGTCCATAGTACAAAGTGTACTAAAGACAGAGTAGTGTCATAGTGAAACCTATAAAAGGGGTTAGTCTTGCTTCTTTTGTTGCAAATATGTAAGCTGCAGGGATGATGTAGCGACACGTGGAAAGTTCTTGTAGTAAGGTTTGGGTTAATTTATTCCTTTAGAAGGAAGAATTATCCAGAGTGAGTAAGGTTTGAGTTAATTTATTCCTTTAGAAGGATGAACTATCCAGAGTGAGTAAGGTTTGGGTTAATTTATTCCTTCAGAAGGAAGAATTATCCAGAGTGAGTAAGGTTTGAGTTAATTTATTCCTTTAGAAAGATGAATTATCCAGAGTGATTTAAATCTTCTTGCCGATCATTCTCACCACTCAATGCTGCATTTCTACCCTAATGCATAAGTACCCTTTTAAGACGATAACACAGAAACTCACCATATACTTGTGTTTTTCCGAAATTGATTTCAAAGGCATGACTTCGGTCATCTTCCTTGTTCAACAACACAGACATCACTTCTTTGAAACAAACACCGCGTTCATTACCGTACTTTCTACCTGTGAATAGGGTGCAATCCAACCAAACACCTTCTGCCTTCTTGTAGTGCTTATATGATACCGAGCCCTAGAAAGATGGTTTAAACCGAGATAAGGTAGTGGTCTATAAAATGGTAAAAACTCAGTAGCAAATACTTTATTCTAACATAAATAAATATTTCATTTTAAATTGAATTTGTTTAGAAATTATAAAATTCCATACATGGTAATTTTGAAATGTAGTTCCTGAAAGCGTAGAGCACGACGCATTTTTGTATGGTTTCACATAAAATTCATTTCTTCTCGTTCCAGTTCGTAATTATGAATTTTCAAAGTTACCAGTGATGTTTATTTTTCATATATATATATTCTGTTTTAATTCACAATTATGCAATGAATGATTTTGTTTTCCTAAAAAGGATATTGAAGTTCAAAAATGATAAAAACTCACATCAAGAGGCTACAATTTTAAAACTTCACTCAAAAAAAGTCCAATACTTTAAAAAAGAGCACTAATATCATATAACTTACAAGTTTTTTCCTGTTTTTTTTTGTAGCCTAAAAATGAATTTCGAAAAACTGGCAAGCGAAAAGACAGAAATGCAGCGGCATTACGTTATGGTAAGTATAAAGTTATTAAGTTTAATTGCACTTTCGAACGTCTGAAACTTCGTAAAACTTTGGTTAATCTGATACAGAGAACAACTTTAAGTACAATATTAACCTGTAAATAATATAATACAGGGCCACTAGTTATAGTAAGTGCTACTATATACTGAACGTGCAATGTTGTGATGCTATAAGGTATTCTGATAGATAGTCTCTACCGTATAATACGTACCATGACACTAAGTTTAATTTCATGTGTGACTCTATGGGCGACCTGATACAAAGATGGTAACTATAATGTAACCAAGTGTAACTGCGATATGACACCGTATTAGTCTACGATAGATCATCTTATCCAATTACTATACATCGAAGACATCTTGAAACTTTGAAAGATTTATTGTATATTGGAACTCCATAGTCGTCTTGTCCAACCACTAAACATTACAACAGTATTTCACCTTTAGACGTCTGCGTATATTTTGGAATGCTCTATAAATTGTCTAGTCTAATCATTAAATACTACAACAATATTTCACCATTAGAGATTTTCATGTATTTTGGAAAGCCATTCAGATTATCCAGTCTGATCACTAAACGCTATATCAATATTGCATCTTTAATACGTCGCGTGCAGTTTGGATAGACTTAAAGATTATCAAATCCAATCAAGAAACACTAAATCAATATTGCATCTTTAAGGGTGTCTATGTATATTTTGGAAAGCCCTATAGATTAATTACCCTGTCTAATAATTTAAAGTTACACTATAAAGTGGTATGAAGTTTACCATAGATCCAGTAGGATCTCTTCGGCGCTCATGTACTTAGTTTTGATTTTTTTATTATCCTTTCTCTACTACATTCTTCGGTAAGATAATAAAAAAACACTTTTCTTCGGGAACTAAAGTATACTCTCGACACAGATTATCATAAAGAGTTAAATATTCTCAGCATTTCATCCACGCTCTATTCAGTCACTACTTTCTACATCACACGAGTTAATTTTTATCCGTGTCCTTCTTATTGATGGCTTGAAATGCTTTTGTTACTTACTTGTATTTTTTTATAAGTTAACTGACTTATTTTTGTTCATATTCTAGTATTACGAGATGTCGTATGGATTGAACGTAGAAATGCATAAGCAGGTAAGTACACACAGTTAATGATTTGAATGGATTTCAACGATAAAACAATTAGGGTATGATAAAATCAAATCTTCATTTTCGCAAAATTTGAGATCTTGATGTTTGTAAATATACTTTCAGTTTTATTTCCGAACAGCAAAATTTTCCGATACTTCTCATATCTCTCGAATATTACACGGTTTCTTGGGTGTAAATCTCGATGAACAACCGGTTTGTTATCCATATCAATTAGACTGATCCGAATCATCCAAATCAGAGAAAGCAAAACATCTCGAACATGGTTCCATTTTACCATTGAACATCAATAACATCCTGTGACTTTCACTCCACCAAATGAATTAATAAATCTATTGAAGAAAGTCATGCCTGCCGAAAATATGTATATATTTATAGTTAAATTTACAACTCAACATTTATTTACAGAATGATTCATAATTTCTCAGACTGATTAATTAATTGTGACATAATACATTATTAGTGGATTTCGAATTCAGCTTTTCAAACTGTAATCTTACTCTTTCTCACGATAAGTCTTTAAAACATATATTCACACTAATTTTAACACGTAATCAAAAACAATTATTTTCTAAGTTTGGGCTCATTGCTCATTCATAACAAACTTTTAATTACATTTTTCAAGTAATTGATCGTCATTTCTGTCTACATAGTGTGAACTTAATTCCAGATTTACTTTTGTATTTAAGTGTAATGTGCTCAGCTCACTGTATTCAGTTACTTCATTATACGTGTTTCTATATATATACTGGGTTATGCGTGTTTCCATATATGTATATATAAAGAAATTAATATACAGAGATGCATGTATGTTTTATGTACTTAAAAATCATATGTGGTTGATATATATTATAGCTGTAAAAGACTAAAGAATCTCTATGTTTTATAGAATTTATAACGTATAATTCACACCAAATTAAATTTTAGTTTCTCTGTAGATATTGAAATCAAAACAGCATGATACTAAATATTTCTTTTTATATAGCTACACAGTTATGTCCAAGTTATTCAGCGGATTCTTGCATATATATTACTTACTCAGGAACATCCCTCCACATATATTACTTACTTAGGAACATCCCTCCATATATATTACTTACTTAAGACCATCACTCCACATATATTACTTACTTAGGGCCATCACTCCACATATATTACTTATTAGGAACATCCCTCCATATATATTACTTACTTAAGACCATCACTCCACATATATTACTTACTTAGGAACATCCCTCCATATATATTACTTACTTAAGGCCATCACTCCACATATATTACTTACTTAGGGCCATCACTCTACATATATTACTTACTCAGGAACATCACTCCACATATATTACTTACTTAGGGCCATCACTCCACATACATTATTTAATTAGGAACATCACTCCACATACATTACTTACTTAGAAACATCACTCCACCACATATATTATTTAATTAGGAACACCATTCAAGACATATTACTTAGTTAGAAACATAACTCGACATATATTACTTACTTAGGGTCATCAGTCCACATACATTACTTACTTAGGAACATAACTCCACATATATTACTTACTTAGGGTCATCACTCCACATATATTACTTATTTAGGCCCATCATTCCACATACATTACTTACTTAGGAACATAACTCGACATATATTACTTACTTAGGAACATAACTCCACATATATTACTTACTTAGGGCCATCACTCCGCATACATTACTTACTTAGAGCCATCACTCCACATATATTACTTACTTAAGGCCATCACTCCGAATATATTACTTAATTAGGGCCATAACTCCACATATATATATTACTTAGGGCCATCACTCCACATATATTACTTACTTAGGAACATAACTCCACATATATTACTTACTTAGGGCCATCACTCTACATATATTACTTACTTAGTAACACTACTCCGAATATATTACTTACTTAGGGCCATCACTCCACATATATTACTTACTTAGGAACATAACTCCACATATATTACTTACTTAGGGCTATCACTCCACATACATTACTTACTTAGGAACATAACTCCACATATATTACTTACTTAGGGCCATCACTCCACATATATTACTTACTTAGGGCCATCACTCCGAATATATTACTTACTTAGGGCCATAACTCCACATATATTACTTACTTAGTGCCATCACTCCACATATATTACTTACTTAGGGCCATCACTCCACATATATTACTTACTTAGGGCCATCACTCCGAATATATTACTTACTTAGGGCCATAACTCCACATATATTACTTACTTAGGGCCATCACTCCGAATATATTACTTACTTAGGGC